>NC_051277.1:925197-1165197 GCF_015220745.1 Sebastes umbrosus | reverse complement strand
ACATACAGACGCTGGAGTGACAGTTTACTTCACATACAGACGCTGGAGTAACAGTTTACTTTACATACAGACGCTGGAGTAACAGTTTACTTCACATACAGACGCTGGAGTGTCAGTTTACTTTACATACAGACGCTGGAGTGACAGTTTACTTTACATACAGACGCTGGAGTAACAGTTTACTTTACATACAGACGCTGGAGTAACAGTTTACTTTACATACAGACGCTGGAGTAACAGTTTACTTTACATACAGACGCTGGAGTGACAGTTTACTTCACATACAGACGCTGGAGTGACAGTTTACTTCACATACAGACGCTGGAGTAACAGTTTACTTTACATACAGACGCTGGAGTAACAGTTTACTTTACATACAGACGCTGGAGTGACAGTTTACTTCACATACAGACGCTGGAGTAACAGTTTACTTTACATACAGACGCTGGAGTAACAGTTTACTTCACATACAGACGCTGGAGTGTCAGTTTACTTTACATACAGACGCTGGAGTGACAGTTTACTTTACATACAGACGCTGGAGTAACAGTTTACTTTACATACAGACGCTGGAGTGACAGTTTACTTCACATACAGACGCTGGAGTAACAGTTTACTTTACATACAGACGCTGGAGTGACAGTTTACTTCACATACAGACGCTGGAGTAACAGTTTACTTCACATACAGACGCTGGAGTGTCAGTTTACTTTACATACAGACGCTGGAGTGACAGTTTACTTTACATACAGACGCTGGAGTAACAGTTTACTTTACATACAGACGCTGGAGTAACAGTTTACTTCACATACAGACGCTGGAGTGTCAGTTTACTTTACATACAGACGCTGGAGTGACAGTTTACTTTACATACAGATGTGGAGTGACAGTTTACTTTACATACAGACGCTGGAGTAACAGTTTACTTCACATACAGACGCTGGAGTAACAGTTTACTTCACATACATACGCTGGAGTGTCAGTTTACTTCACATACAGACGCTGGAGTGTCAGTTTACTTTACATACAGACGCTGGAGTGACAGTTTACTTTACATACAGACGCTGGAGTAACAGTTTACTTCACATACAGACGCTGGAGTGTCAGTTTACTTTACATACAGACGCTGGAGTGACAGTTTACTTTACATACAGATGTGGAGTGACAGTTTACTTTACATACAGACGCTGGAGTAACAGTTTACTTTACATACAGACGCTGGAGTAACAGTTTACTTCACATACATACGCTGGAGTGTCAGTTTACTTCACATACAGACGCTGGAGTGTCAGTTTACTTTACATACAGACGCTGGAGTGACAGTTTACTTTACATACAGACTCTATAGCACACATTTGAGCTAAAGTATATAACGCAACTATTATCACTAATTTAATCAAAAATAGATCAAACACGACTGGAATTACTTTTCTTTTGATTGTAAATTTAAGTCAGTTATGTGCACTTTTACCTCCAGTAAGCACTGATTTGCAGGTCAAAAGACGTCTTGATGTCAAAGTGAGAATTCTTTTTAGATGTGAGCACAAAAGGCGTACAAATGCCACAATAATGCACAATTCATTCAGCGTGCAATAAATACGCCTTTCTTGATTTCGGTGTGTCATTTGTACGCCATCCCATTGAGCAAAGACACGTCCAAAAGACGTCAATTTAACGTCTCTGTCGACCGTCCAAAAAACATCCACTGAGGAGCCAGAATGAACGTTTTTACGACGTCTTTTTTAAGCGTCTTTTTAACGTTCAACTATTGATGTCAACCTGAGTTGCACGTCTGCAGACGTCCAAAAAGGCCCCAAACCAGACGTTCAAATAATAAACCCAACTTGCAAGTCCACCAGACAGACGTACAGAAGTGGGTCTGGACTGACGGACGTTATACAAACATGATCTGAACGTCTTTCTGACGTCACATGTTTGCTGGGATGTGTCCTGTACTGACTGCAATGGAAACGCATCGGCGTATAAATGCTACAATAGAGTTAGTGACGTAGAATAAAAAGAGAGAAAGACCACTGATGGTGGCTGGCTCCGACAAACACAGGACCTTTAACCAGGAGACCGTTGTCGTGATGTTTGTCTCCTGTTTTTTATTGATGTTTGTATTTGTAGTAGTTCGTAGTTGTGTTACGTTGATTTCTGTTTGTGTTTTACTTAGTTTACGTACTTATTTTAAGCCCAACCATGACGTGTTCCCTTACCCTGACTTGTGCTTTTCTTCCCTGAACCTAACTGTGGTTGTTTGCGTGGCGTACAGATGTCCGTGTAATGTCGTGCTCTTTATACGCCTTCCTGTGAAACCGGTTTGAGGATACATATAACCATGATTTCAACAGCATTTAAATGAGTATATTTCAATTTAAAGTAGGTCGTAACTATATCCATTAAATGCCAACATATGTAACCTAGATGTTTAAACACATTCATTTTGAAACCAAATGTTAACCTAGATATCTAACCAAGGTTCAACTCTCTGGAGTTCAAATAGAGTCGGATTTGTCTGGAGTCCAGGTTCAGCATTTGGGACCTGATCCTGAATCAGACCCAGCTCAAACTTCTCCTGACATACATCCATTCATTTACAAAAAGAGATGTGATCATACTGGACCTCAGGATACCTCAAAATGAGATGAACAGACCAAAGCATTGTTCACAGAAGAAAGGCTCTTTGTCTGAAGGTGTTAATTCATTCCTCGCTCCTCGTTCAAGGCTCTGCTTCATCACTGAAGAACCAACATTCAAATATTCAGACGCCCCAACAACTACACATTTCACAAGTAGCAGCCCGGAGTGAAGAAACGACGGCGCTTCCAAAGACAACATTTAATAAAAAGCCTTCATTAAAAGACATTTTTTGCTGCACATTTCCTCCAATGTGAAAGTTTTTTTCTTTCCTTGGTTTGGCTGCTGAAACTCATTTATAGATAACTAAGGAAGCTGCCCTGGGAACAGTTGGAGTTATCTCACCACAATGGTTGAAATTTTGGTTTTAAAAAGGAAACTAAATGAGTTGCTCAGGTGGATGTTTTTTGCAGTGTCATGCTGGGAAGGATTCAAATTACCATTTTCTTTTCTTAAATTTTTCTGTGTGAGTTTATTAACCACCCAGTGGAACCACAGGGTGATGAAAACTAATGGATGGAACCTCTACAATTATACTTTTGTTGACTTGAATTGGTGATATTGAGTGAGTTCACCAGGTTTACATTCAGATGTGTATAGCAGAGAGTCTCTGATGTGCTGCTGCAGAGAGGTGACGGACCTGTCCGTTAATTGAGAGTCTAATTGATATTTCTTTCTCTGTCAAGGTCGATAAGGAACAGTTTCCTCCCACAGATGGAGGTTTTTTTTCTCTCTCTCCTTTGTCTGCAGGATGAGTTGATTGTCACGCCGGGCTGGATGTGTTTTCTCAGTTTTTTACCCTTCCTCTGTCTCCCATTAGCACGCTGTTCGCTCATTCGCTCGCCGTGGCTTGGGGATGGCGGCGGCAGCGAGAGGCAGATCCATCACGACGCCGTGCTGCATATGGTAATTGTTATAATAGATGCAGAGCAGTTGCTTAAGGGCTGATGTTTTGGGAAACTGTTATTGAACTAATTACTCATTTGCATACTTTGTCTTCAGCGTTTAGCTCCAGATTCTGTCTCTCTCTGGAGTCACATTAAAAGTCGTTGAAAAAGGGGGAAACGTTGAGGAGCTCCGGCTGAGTGGCGTCTGCTTCCAGGCCTCCGCTCCCATCAGTCACTCGCTTAAACACTCAACTGTGGCTAAACTTCACTTCTGCTCTCATTTGTCTTCCATGAGTTTAATCAAAGTTTGCTTTGTTTAGCAAATAAAACACATATAAAGCATATATAACATAAATATTATATATATATTATTAATAATTACTCCCTCCATGTTCTGTTAGCTCAACTTACATTAAACAAAACAAAGAGGAGAACACTGATGGAACGATATGAGAAAGGTTTTAGTTTGTGCTCAGAAAGGGATTCGATTTGTTTTCTATGCTGACTGATAAGTGTCTGTAGCAGTCTATAGTTCCTGATTGTAATCAAAAGTGAAGTAAATGCATGAATTGGGACAAATATTTAGACTATTAGTATACACAGAAAAAAGATATTCCTCCTTTTTCATTCATTCTCCTACCAATGTCCAGCAACACGTGTCAATTTCCACTCACTACATGCATACGGGCTTTTCAAAATAAACTTCTGTCTTCACAGGAAACTACTTTCTTTTAGGTTTAGGAAAAGATGGTGGTTTGGGCTCTAAAAAACTACACAAGAGGCGTTGCTTAGGTACGTAAGTTACGTGACAAATAAATCAACGTTGGCTTCTGGTTTCACGGGGATATGAACGCCGGTCCTCCACCCATCCAGCCTGACCTCCTCCCTACATGGCGTTTGCCGCTCTTTATATTTCCTGATTCAATATTATGTGAATTACACACAATATACACGAAATACAATGCATTACTTTACGTAAGTATAGCCAAGAACGTTGTATGAGACCAGCCCGCACCGTGACATCACCCGTCCGTTTATGGAGGTCACCATCTTGGTTTTTCCTGTTGTTTTCTATTAGAACCGGAAGCGACACGACCTCATGTTTACAATGTTTACTGAGGTAATAAATCAAGTAGGCTCATTTTCTTATAGACTTCTATAGAACCAGAGGAGTCGCCTCCTGCTGGCCATGAGAGAGAATGCAGGTTTAAGGCTCTTCAGCTTTGGCTTCACTTCTCAGACCCGGAGGTTGCCGCCTGATAATAATTGATGTAATGACCCCGTGACCTTTCATCTAGCAACCCCCTCATAATATATTAATCATCAACATGGACTAAAGTTCATGGACCTTTCAGGAATCATTAATCAACTAAATGACTTCACACAGTTCTTTTTTTTTACAGTGTAATTGAGTCGATGTTTGATGAACAGATGTCGCTACTTTTCATTCAGTGTTGCCTTTCATGCATAATTCTCTGGTGTCACACCGTATAACGGAGTATTGTGATCCTGCTAACAGCCCCACCTGTGCACGGCTGTAATCTAAAGTCCAGACGGACGGCTGATGATTTGTTACACTCATAATTACAGTGGAATACGACACGTTCACGCGCCCTGAGGCTCACCGCAGTTATGCTTTAATCTACGGAGCAGTTGACTGCCTGTAAAGCTGAGTTATTATTTGTTTACCACGTATAAAGTGTACATTGATCACGAGCAGAGTGAAAGTGCAGCCGTGCTCACAAACTGGCAGAACAGCTCACCTCAGCAGAAAGACGAGGAGAGCATCTCGTCGCGGCGGCTGAGTGAGCCGAGACGATCACGTCCCTCCTCGTTCCGTTTAGGTGACAAACTCCCCCGTCATTAACCTCTCTCTGCATTAATAGCAGCGTAATTAGTCCCTCATCCTCAATCCATAATGTTGAGTCAAGAAAGTGACGCTCATTTAGAACTAATTAGGCTTTTTGCAACGACATTACACGGCTCCGATACGGCGAGGAGCTAACGACAGGCCGTGAGTCGGGATGTGAGACGCCGTCGGACGGCTGCAGGGCTGCTAAACGACAGCAGAGAGACGGGAGCACAAAGGAAGCACAGTCACAGGCTGAGGACTGAAGACAAGCTGCAAGAAGGCACTTCTGTCTGAGGAGAACCAGTCAGAACCAGTCAGAACCAGTTAGTCTGTCTGAGGAGAACCAGTCAGAACCAGTCAGAGGGGAACCAGTCAGAACCAGTCAGAACCAGTCAGAGGAGAACCAGTCAGTCTGTCTGAGGAGAACCAGTCAGAACCAGTCAGAACCAGTTAGTCTGTCTGAGGAGAACCAGTCAGAACCAGTCAGAGGGGAACCAGTCAGAACCAGTCAGAACCAGTCAGAGGAGAACCAGTCAGAACCAGTCAGAACCAGTCAGAAGAGAACCAGTCAGAGGAGAACCAGTCAGAACCAGTCAGAACCAGTCAGAGGAGAACCAGTCCTAACCAGTCAGAGGATGTTTGCAATCTCTGTTTGGGTTTACTGATGCTCCAGCACATTTTCATTCCCAGGGTGTCAAACACCAAGGCTTTCTCAAAGCCGTCGGCGTTAGCGTCGTTATGAGACGTACCGGGCGTTGCATTAAAACCCAAACCAATGATCTCTTTCTAACCTTAACCAAGTCGTTTTATTGCCTAAACCGAACTAATCGTTTCACAACGTTAACCACGTGGCATTGTGCGTTTCTGCAAGCGTGATATGAGACTGAAATCTTTATGAGACTCATTTTTAGTTCAGAAACATCAACACTCAACGTGTCCACGGTTTGCAGAAACATGACCTTTCTTTCCTGGCGACTGGGTCGGTGATTCTGTATGAAGCTGTTCGTTGTGTTTCTTTTGTGTTTGAACGAAAAGTTTGCTTTTCTTTGTTAAAAGCTGTGATTGATTTTAGTCTGCTCTGATATGAACTTCTCCAAAGTTATTCACAAACCCAATTTATGAAGGTTTTTTCTAGCTGAAAGAGTAACATTGGCTCAGGGCGGCTCATTCTTTACATTCTTTACAACATAACAAAGTTGGCGGTCTGATCCTGCTCCTCCTCTTCCTCCTCTTCCTCCTCTTCCTCTTCCTGTCTGCATGGTGAACTGTCCTTGAGCGAGACATTGAACCCTAAGTTGCTCACGACGGGCCGGCCGGCGCCTTGCATGGCAGCTCCACCACCATCAGTATGTGAATGACTTTGAATGAAGTCTGTTGTTTAGATGTAACTTTTTATACGCTTGTCTTTTTTCTTATAACACAATAATAATAATAAGGTGCAAATATGAGACATGTAGTCGGAGCAGCACACAGGATTAAAAACACAAAGAGTCATGAGGCTCTGCTGCTCACACCACAACCTTCAACTAGGAACTTTTAGACTGAAATCAATTAATCTCAGCTCAGTCAGAGAAATCAGACGGAGTAAATCCATTAGGAGCGTCTGCCTTTATTACAGAGAGATGGCAGGAAATAAAGGAGAGAGAGATATGCAACAAATGTCTCCGGTGTCACAGGGGTTGGTTCATCATTTATTATTTGTGATTGGTTGCCATGCTGCTGGAGGACGTTATATGAGGCAGGTCAGAGGTCAGACGCTGGAGAGACAAAGGAGAGCAGATATGGATGCATTAGAGAGACACAGTGTGCTGCACACAAATAAAAAGATCTTTTCATGGACACCGTGATGGATAATGTGAGATGTAAACGATGACCCTCATCCCTCAAGTATCCTGGTTTACTTTTTGTTTGTGTCTGTTACCTATATATATATATATATATATATATATAACCAATATGAATCATAACCTACATCGAGCTCCGTGCACGGCTGTGAGAAGAAAACCAGAGCGGACCTGCCCGAGCCCATCTGACCACGCAGTCCAATGAGCAACACTGTGGGGAATACAGTCAAGCTCACCTGGGATTCATATAAGGCCTTCATCCTTCTCTGGTTGATTGATAACCACGGCTCTCAGGTTGTGTTGATAGTAGCTGGACCAGGACCAGGACCAGGATCAGGACCAGGACCAGGACCAGGACCAGGACCGAGGGTGTTGTGGTTCGTGGCGGCCTCCGGACTTTAATAAACTTTTACGGAGAGTGTAGGGAGAATCATATTCCCAACTCGTCAAGTACTGCTGCTCGGTCAGCGGCCCTATGCTTCAAGCTCTGACGCTCTAGGTTCCCGTCTAGCATCCGTTTTGGACGTGTCAGTTTCCTCTCGCAGCCTGTTTTTGAACGAAAAGTCCTATGAAAGCCTCGATAACGCGCGAGGTATTTGGCATGTAATAAGAATGCCTTTCTTGTTTTTGGCGTGTCATTTGTGCACATCAACATAAATATGCAACGCTCAGCGCTAGTTACGTAGAATAACAAAGCGAGAAAGCCCACTTATGGCGGTCCAGGTGGGGGGGTGGATGGGTCCAACAAACACACAACTCTTAACCCGGAGGCCGGTGTTTTGATTTAGTTAGTGACGTTTCTCACATGTTTTTTTGTACTTATGTTTTGTTGTTTCCGTACGTATTTTGCCTAATTTACATACTTATTTGAAGCTCAGACATGATGTTTTTCCTAAACCTAACTAAGTTGTTTTGTTGCCTAAACCTAACTGAGGATGTTATCATAGTTTCCGCTCATTACATGCATACAGTCTATTTTCAAAATGAACTTCCAACGTATGTTTACTTAGTTTTTAGGTTGACTTACACAACAAAACTACGTAATGATGTTTAGGCAGCAGAAGTACTTGGAGAAGATCATGGTTTGGGTTCAAATAAGTATGTCTGTTACGTAAGATAACTGTGCTTGTTACGCAAATGCCATTAGTAAAAGGAAGTTACATAACAAATCTACAGTAAAATAAGTCAGTGTTGACTTGGCCTCTTGAACATCTGCCCGACGCGGACCTTCTCTGACCGTCTAACAGTGATGCAGATGGGTTTACATTGAAAGCCTGGTGTGTCTCATACAGACACTAAAGGGTGCCTCAGTGGGTCAGTATACCAACATTGACAAAGCGTTGGTATTTCATGAGTCGGGAGTGAGAACCGGTTGGAGCTGTCACACGATGTCCAGTTGTCTATAATGCTCTGTGCTCTGCAGAGATGCTGCATTGTCTGCAGTCAGTTTGGGTCGGAGGTGCAACATTCCTTTGAGGAAACTTTGTTAACATACTTTCTTGTTGGCGACCGTGAGGAACTTCTTTTTCAAAGATGTGCAAATTATTTTTGCTGTGCTCAGAAATGTTTAAGTGGCTCTTCAGGAAGATAAAACTCTTAAAGTGCAACCTTCAAAAGAGACTCTTACAACTTACAGAAGGGTGACAAACTAAAGTAAAACCTCAACAAGTTTCTCAAGAACAGCTTCACTTCTTTGTGTCATTCTTCCTAAAGATGTGTATCCTCATTTGGTGTTTTGATGGTGGTGGTGGAGAGAGCCGTCCCCTACAGGTGAGCAGGTGTGTTCATATGAATCATTTTCACACACATCAAACCTGTAATCTGTATGGAAACAGCTTGTTATGTTCCTACTGTGAAATAGTTGCTTTAAAACCTCCTTTGTCCGACACACAGACCTGCCAGGATATAAACGATCCCTTCACTGCTAACAGCCGTAATCACAGCCTTTGTGTGTGTGTGTGTGTGTGTGTGTGTGTGTGTGTCAGCGTCCAGCAGCAGCAGCACCTGTAGATCTGTGTGAGGTCTTGATGTCCTGTTAGTGGTTTGTCTTTGTAAGGTGTCTCTTAATGATGAGCTGCGGTGATGTGCTCGAGCGCTCATCTGAATCAATACGGCCTGGACCTTCCTGTGCTAATGATTAAAGCCGATCGCCCGACACATCCAGAAAAACACAGAGTGGCACAATAACTAACAGCGTATCGAACACTGAATCAAAGCGCTGTGACACGATGGATCCGCTCCGGTTGGCATTACACGCCGCCGTATCTTTCAGTGTGAGTAAATGTGATTGAATGTGTTTTCTCCCTTTCAGAGGCCATTAGCAGGCCGATAGTGATCAGTGGGGTTTACATCACGAGTGGTGGCTGCTGCTGCTTATCTAATGGCCCACAGGAAGAAGAAGCCATTAGCAAATTAGCAAGTCCATCCTCGTCAGGGCTATTAGCCCCGGCCTTTATTTCTCTGCTCACAAAGTTACTGAGAAACACTAGATGAAGACCGCTATGCTGGGACATAATGACGGGACTGCTCTTCATTTCCTGACGGGAAATCTATGTTTGAAGATACGGCACTTCTAGTAGGTGTGAAAAAAATACCTAACCAAGCAATCACACATATTACAATAACCCCCACCACTCCTCTTAAACAAATCAAATGAAAGAACTTTTCTTTGCTGTGAACTTAAGAAGGATCCCACACTGTGTAACTTCCTGTTTCAACAGGGATTACATCCTGTGAAGAAAGTAAAGAGGTAATTTCATGGTGCCTTCCAGTGTGCTGAGAGGAAATCCAGGGTCACTAGAAAGAAAGAAATGAAAAGCAAGTAATGTTCATGGGTAGATTTCTATTCCTGGAAGGTTTCCCAACTCATATACTTCATATAATACTCACTCAGAAAGAGCATGTGTTTGTGTAACAGGTATATCTGTACTTTTCCAGATGTGGATTTCAGATTCAGGAACATCCCTCCCATCTCTAACCCTCATTGCATTAAAAGCTATACGTGCATGTGATCTGTATGAAATGTAATCTCATAGTTTTGTAATCTTTAAAGGAGCAATATGTAGTACTGATAGCTAGCGGTCCAAGCTGTGGCCCGTCCGCTCCTCTGGTGGGACTGATAGCGCAAGTTTTCACAATTTGAAGGTTACCTTCTAGACATGACCGCGTTAGCCTCTGGCTAGCAGTAGTCGGAATCACTTCGCCGGCTGTGTGTCTCGAATACTTGCTGCCTTCATAACCCTGCTGCTCACGGACCACAGAGAGGCTTCTCAGGTCGGGTAGAATCTAACGTTAACGTTATCTCTGTTGATCCAGTTCCTTAGCTTGCTTCCATGGCTGCAGACGGCTGTTTGTGAGCTTCATATGTGGTAACGGGGTGTTGGGATGAGCAGTGGACGGGATCACACCAGCCAAAACAAAAACAGACGCTCCGGACCGGAATGGAAATCTCAAAGGAGAACATGAAGGCTGTAGCATCGTATCGTATCAATTTAGCATGTTTCCTTAATCTCTGATGACATATAGTCATTTTATGATTTATTACAGTAAATATATTACATATTAGTCCTTTAAGAAACAGACATTGCAAGCTTCCAAATGAAATCCATGTATAACCCTGCAGAGCATGGGAGAAGAGCATGTGTTATATTCTACCTCCCCTGATATGGAGGATGTTGACATCTGGCACAGAGAGCTGTTTTATGGTTGTACTGCTTCATGAGGCTCTCTGTAACTCATTACAGAGCGCATTAAAGAGGAGAATCAATAGACAAATATTGTGTTTGTGCGTTTTGTTGACTCTCTCATCCCTCTAGACAGTATCTGATTTTAAGTTGCCACGACAACCACATCCGAGTTTAACCGGAGGCGGACCAGAAGCCGGCGTTCAGGCGGTCTCAGCCTTGTTTAGTCAGCACCAGAGTTCAACTGGCAGATCTCATCAGCAGCTCTGAACAGGCTGCACCCTGAGAACTGTTGTAGCAGGAGGCCGGTTCTCCTCTCTGGTTCAACAACATGTACAAGTGATTCAATTAGACCGTGGGAAGACACTTTGGACTGTACAAATCTTTCTGTTATCCTTCTAATGAAGGGCTATGCATCAGGTTTCTATACATACAGCTTGATATGTTCCTTAGAAATGAGCCAATCAGTGTCACAGTTTATGAACAAGGATATAATGCTCCAAACATGGAACCAGCATCATAACTTTAGATGAAAAAAGGCCACATTATGTGCTTCATTGAAATACAGTTTATTAGTCCAGAGGTTCCCAATGTCCCAGTCCAGCCCGGTCTCATGGTATAGCGTGTAACAGACTCGCCTGTCCACCAGAACAAAGCATGGCATTGTCACGTTTTGTGTCGTGCAGAAGAAGGTGCAGTGTTGCAGAGTTATGTAGTATATAAAGTCCTCTTTATGGTGGGCGGGTGGGTCCAACAAACACAGGACTTTCAAGCGGGAAACCTCTGTTACATTTTGTAGTGACAGTTGTCCCGTGTTTTTCCGGACGTTCTGAAGGTTATCTGTGATGTGTTTTCCCTCCTTTGCACATCTACACACCTGCTCTGAATCAGCCTCGTTTGTTCATCTCCCCGCCCGTTCTCCTGCCTCATCACCTCATTCCCCTCACCTGAGCTCCTCCACACCTGCACGTCATCCGCTCGTCAGATCACTTTGCATTTAAGTCCTGCTTTACAGCTCAGTCTTTGTTGGCTCCTTGATTTTGTTATGAGATGTTTCCTGCACCGAACCTTGAGTTCAAATGATTACTCAGAGTTCCTGTTGACTGTGTTCTCCTGCGTTTGGGTCCACCTGCTCAACTCTCCCAGTACCGGGCCTCAGAACATCTGCTATCAGGCTGCAAAGAAATGACACATTTTAGCAAAAAAAAAGATGAAAAAGAATGTATAGGTTTTTATAGCCTGTTTTGCCGTTATGACCTTATCTTGGCACATTGTGCACCATCTCCACCCCTCCATCTCCACCATCTCCACCCCTCCATCTCCACCCCTCCAACCCCTTTTGGAAAAGTATTGACAAAAAGTCTCGTGCTCTGAAAGAAGTCGCTCGCTTCTTAAAGTCCCAAACTTGACCCAACGATAAAGCTCAGAGGTGATCTGATCTGTTTCACACATCAAACTTTCTCCTCTCCCTCCTCTGAGTGGCTTATAAGAACAAAGTTGGTTCAGAGAGAAGAGGGACGCGAGGTCGTCACTTTCAACCTGATCTGATTGGCTGAACCGTTGGGCCTCGCAGCGGGTGGGCGGCCTGAGTGGCATCATCCTGCTCTCGGGGTCCCAGTGTGTCGGGTACATTTCCTGCGCTGCCCTTTGGCTCTCCCTGTCACCAGTGTGTGTGTGTTAGATGATGACAAACCAGAGCAATTAGGAACAGAAGAATATTCCTCTCCCAGTCACTCATCGATTTCTTTCTCTGTGTCGCAGCAGCAGGGCCACACGGAGACTTTTCAGGACCCGAAGCAGGATTACATTTGATGTCCCCCTGTATTAAAAAGCTGTCAATCAATTCAGGAGCTGGTAGCAATCTTGTCTTTTAAATTTCAAAATGAACTCCCCGAGGCTACATCTGAGATTAAACAATTGAAGATGATTTTTCTTTTCTTTTATAGTGTGGTTGTTATTGATTTATTTCTCTGCTTTTTAGTTTCATCGCGCCGTGCCACTGAGTCACAAGCTCTCGCTGCACTGAAAAGCGACTTTGAAGGCGACACGTATTGGCATATGGTTAGGGATGGTTTAATTTAATTTGTGTGGTATCTTACAGGTCCCCTGATTACCACTGTTTGGGAGTTAATTGGTGTCGCTGAGCTCTCTGAGGAGAACAGAAGGCAAACTGACGCTGGCACACACACACCTCCAGCTCTTTTTGTTTTATTGAGCAGAGAAATGCATTGTCTCTTCATTCATCAAACGTGTCAGATCACCCCAAATTAAATCCAAGCGCTCCCCCTTTTTTCTTTTCATTGGGAACTCCAACTACCTGTTCTCCGACGCTGATGCAGGGAAATGTAGGCCAGGTCCGCCCGCCAACACAAACCTGCCCAGAACGCTGTTTACTGCTTTTCTTTCTTCTCCTTTTTGACTCATCTCCAGTTGGTGTTTTCATTTGAAATTGAGTCGTCTTGGTTCAGAGTCAAACTGGCAGAAGAAAGCGTCGGTATTCGGCGCCCGGCGATCAAAAGTAAAAAAGATGGCAGGACTCATTCATCACCGCGTGGCGCTGCTTTGAACGAGGTGGTCATCCAGGTCTGAAGTCACCGCCAGCCCATTAGTGAAAGAGGACGATCAGCAGATCCAAAAACTCCACTAATCACAAGCTGACCGCCGCCAAGAGAAGAAGCCTGATCTGAGTATACAAACATATGACTGCTGAGGAAGCAGGAAAAGGATCCAATCATAAAACTACTTCTGGTTACAAACATAGAAACCTTTTGCACAGAATAAAATGTCAGCGTAAGACTGTACAAACAAGCCGATGCACAGACGAGAGATGTGCACATGCATGATGAAACTCTGCTCCTCGATGCAAATTAAAACATACTGTGTGTTGCTGAATAAATGAAAACATGAGCAACCGCTTTTCTAACCTTGGATTATTTTCCTGTCCTGAGGGTCCTGCCAGAGGAAACGGATACCTCATTAAAATCAGCTGTAGCTTTCCAGCTTTAGCTGTCCTGCTGCTGAGCTTTAAGCTGCACTAATCAATAGTTATTCATCAATGGACCAGATGACTCTGTGGAAGGGGACAGGTGTCACCTGTAGGGATGATCCTACAGAAACTCTGCAGCTCTTCTCTGTTCTTATATGTCATATATATGAGTATTTCTCTCGTTTTCTTCCTGTAAAACCTTTTCATATTTTTATATTGAGGGGCAAAAGGGGCAACATTAACTTCAGTTTCCAGGCTATAGATAATAGCTAATAGAGTGATCCAGGGATGACGTATATCTGTAGTTTAACCAGGAAGTTAGCACCGCCCTGGTTCCCTCCACTATAACGAGGCTGTAAAGGAGGACGAGTCGACGTGATGACGTTTAGTCGTCTAATTTAGCCACTTAGCAACCGCCTTCTTTAAGACACTTACAAATGTACGAGTGGGTAGTAGTAGTTACTGACGTATTTTAGATCGTAGAACAAAACGTTGAAGTCTTTTCTGCTTGTGTTAACCACAGACTTTACTTCAGGTATCTAACTAAAAACCCATTGACTTCCAGACGAGGGAACAGGAAGTGCTAAAATGCTGACTCATATTGGGGTTTTAGGACTCATTCCTGTAGCTCTCTATAGCTCGTTAGTTGTGGTTTAATAAACCAGCAGTCGCATAAAAAGGTGTATGAAAGACACGATAATGCACGAGGAATTTAGTGTGCAAAAAGAACGTCCTCATCCAAGTATGTGACGTAGTTTCCGTACTTAGTTTCCGTACTTTAAGCCTAACCATGATGTTTTTCCTAAACCCAGCTCAGTGGTTTTGTTGCTTAAACATAGCAGCGGATGTTGCTGTAGTTTTGTTGCGTGGCGTACACATGACATGCAGAAAGCCTGTAATGCGTTCTCATGACACACACAGAGAGAAGAGAGACTGGGTTGAATAGAAAGCTTAGAAAAATGACCTGCAAATGTCACATCTCTCAGTTTAGATGATGGTGCGGTCTTTATTCTCCAGTAACGCTGTTATTAAAACCCCTCAGCTTGTAAGCTACAGTTAACAGAACCCGTGTGTCTGTGCTGCTGTCGACTCAGCTGTCAATCAAACACATGCACCAGCCCGCCCACTCAGAGGCTCGGAGGCAGAAGAAGAAGCATCTCTGATCTGATTCCCCCTGTTCTTTAAAAAGTATTAACCATACAAATGTTTGAAGGTCCAACTGAAATCACATAATCGGCCCTTTTTGCAGTCAGTGTACTTTAATTAAATGTCACTTTCCTGCTTTTGGTTTCCGTCCAACGTTTGGAGGCTGAAAGCTGAAGAGATGCAGCAGTTCTCTCCGTCAGACGGCCTGTCAGCGCTGATATTCAAACTGCTGCAGACAGACAGTAAGAAGGACGGACAGACGGACGGACGGGCTGGTAGGCAGGCCTCAGTGCTGCCAGCTGCATCAACATGCAGAACGGCATTCTGGGAGGACAGGGGAAGAGAGAAGGGAGGCTTCAAATTGAAAGTGGCAGCCGTAGCTGAACTCCAGAGCTGTTTTTCTCAACAGGAGGTCAGAGGTCACCAGCGTCTGCAGGTCCTCTTCTCCTTGAGGTTTTACTCAAAGCTGAACCACAAAAGACGACGGCGGCGGTGGCGGCGGCGGCGGCGGCAGCGCTGTGGTGACACGACTACTCTGACGTGATTCTCTCTGCACGCTTTTTATATCTTCCTGCATTTAAGAATCCATCTCATTATCGTCAAACCCCGGCGGGATTTAGATAACTTCCTGTCGTGTAGAGTCAACCTCCAGCTCATCCAGCGCCTCACTGTCACTCGCCTGCGTCCCTACATGTTTAATGCCGGTACAAGAGTTCTGCATTTACAGCGTTTGGCAGCACGCTGTGACACCAGGCGGTTATTACCCAGCTCCCCCCCGCCTCTCCGTTTGGCTGTAGTAAACATCCCCCGCCTCCCAGGCCTGCTCCGACGCCACTGTTTGTTTCTGTTTCCAGATTGTTGACACAGAAACAATTATGTTTCTACACTGTAAAAACCTCCATTATGAAGTCACTTTTAATCTCTAATTTCAGCCCAGTCTCACAGCAACATGTCCCCGACCCGCCTGGCCACCTGATGAGAGCGTGTCAGTGTCAGGAACACAAATATTACACCGCTGCATGACGGTGTTTTCCGTATTGACGTTACGTTTCTGTACGTGTTTTTATTAATTCATATACTTATTTTAAGCCCAATCATGATGTTTTCCCATAACCTAAGTTTTTGTCTTGCCTAAACCTAAGTCAGTGGTTTTGTTGCCCCCTGCTGGTACTGCACATTAATACAGGCGTGTAATATTCACGCCTCTGTGACACACTGTCCTCTGGTGGAAAAACAGGTCTATTACATGCTTTGGCGTGATAACAGGTTAGTCATTTAGTCCTTAAAGTCTTTTTTCCTTTCTTTTCTGAGAATACTTCAACTTGTGTCCAACGCAAACCAAAATGTTTCAAGTATTTTATATATATATATATACATATATATATATATATGTATATATATATATATATAATACATCAGAAAAAACCCCAGCATCTGTCATTTGTCAAACAATGAAAACAACTTGAGTTTTCCTGATCAGTGACCTCTTAAGGCCGTGTGGATGATGACTGTTGTCTCTGAGAAGCAAAGGTGGAACTAGTGTGATGTTTGTGATGCTGAAACCACAAGTTGGTCCCAAACTGTCCCTAACTTGTCAAAGTTTGAACTGGAACTAACAGTCATGTTAAACGTGTTAGTAACACAGTTTGAAAGCTCTGAAAAATAATGTTATTCATTTGTGTTATTTTAGAAATCAGCTCTGAACAACCTGTTTGGGTGTTCAGCTTGAGGGACTTGTTGAATGTGTGAAATCATCAATATCAGCCAGCCGACTGTCGCGTCTCAGAGTTCGTAGCCTCTCATCAACACATAAATGCAGCGTTACAATGGCGTTCTGGGTAACAGTAGGGGTGCCAGCGTGCACACCTCCCAACTCATCGCGCAGGGTGTCGAGAGAGCTGATTGGTTCATCCAACTCCTGTTGAGTTAAGACTAAAAGAAACAATGAAAATGAGTTTTAAGACTTCACAGAATCATTTCATCGTCTTTGTGTCAATCGGCGGCTGCTGGAGCGGCAGACGTTTCTAAATGATTCACACTCCAGCACTTCAGCTGGATTACCTCACTGATAAGATCACTGATAAAAATAAACCAAGCTGCATTCACTGTGATGGATCAGACATCTGCAGCAGGGTTCTCTGCAGTCCTAGAAACTGAACTCAAATTAAATTAAACCAAAAACAAAAACACTTTGATGTGTAAAAAACACCAACTAGACTTGTGTGTTTCAGTGGACTGTAGCTGTGTTTTCTTTACAAGAATACTGAACATGTTATGTAAGAACAAACAATCTGTGATTTTCTGATAATCACATTCATCCTGTGCTTCTTCCTGAGGCTGGAGCCGGTTTCCAGCTTCCAGCAGCAGCAGCAGCAGCAGCAGCAGCAGCAGCAGCAGCAGCAGCGATGATGAAGTGGAGCTGTGATAATTTTGCTGTCAGCGTTATAAACAGGGTCCACTGAGTCTGACCCGTGGCTCAACACACCGCCCATGAATCAGCCGAGCCCCGTAAACATTTGGGCAATAAATAACTATAATTAAAAAGTACTGGTTATTGCATAAATTAGGTAATCAATTAGGCGGCGTTTGGTATTCATGCGCTGCCTGCTCGGCCTGCAGTTTGACTTATTAGTCTCTCTGAGGCTCCGCTGAGGTTCACGGAGATTTGGGAGTTGGTATTTTTTCATGCCTGTGTGTGTTTGTGTGTGCTACACTGAGAGAGAGTAATGCTGCTTCTGCTTCTTGCATTTACTGTGTAAACACGAGGAACAAATCTCCATGTTGACCAGATAGCTAGTTCATTACTGAGTCTTATTTTTGGTTGATGATGTGAGACTACTCGTTTTCACAGTTTACATTCTTACACCAACTCTTTTTTCCATTATTGAGATGCACACATATTGTTTTTTGACAACCCAGTCTAACAGGAAGGCGTATAAATACCAAGACATTCCATCATGAATACGCATTTTAGCCTTATGTGTCATTTGTACGCCAAGCTAACGTCTACAGTTAGGTTCAGGCAAGAAAACCATTTAGTTAGGGTAAGGGAAAATGTCGTGGTAGGGCTTAAAATAAGTACGTAAACTAAGTAAACTACAGTATGTACGGAAACAAACCTCAATAGAAAAGATGCGTCGATCATCACATGGAAAATGTTACTAACGTAACTTTAAAAAACAAAACGAAGGTCAAGACTGGTCTGTTGGTTAAAAGTCCTGTGTTTGTTGGACCCGTCCATTGTAAGTGGTCTTTCTCTCTTTTTATTCTACGTCACTAACTCTTATCGTAGTATTTATACGTGGATGTGTTTACATTATAGTCAGTTAAGGATTTATTGCACGCTAAACGCCCTGCGCATTATCGTGGCATTTATACGCCTTTTCATGTGAGCAGGCTGTTTGTTGGGTTAAGGGCCTGCAAACAAATCCCTGACTTAGTAACTATTTTGTGTCTATTATTGATTCTGTCAAGTCTTAAAATAAATGGAAAAAAAATGCTATTTAAATGTATAATAACTCAAACTGTATAGATGAGAATGTACTTGTAATTTATATGGTCTGAAAAGTGCCTTCAATGGCTCGGCAGGGAGGGTGTGTTGAAATATGCTATTGGGTTGCATTATGGGAAATGTAGGATCCAATGTTTTTGACCCATACTAGGGAGTTAAGAGTCAGGATATCTCAGCTTTGCTGCACATATTTTGAGAATTCACTTCGCTAAAATTTGTCTCTTGTAAGACCCCCACCTTTATGGCAGTCTGATACTAAATCACTGGTTACCCCCGAGACAAACCAACTTGTTTGTTTAAGTATGTTTTGGAAAGTAGTGTCTTGAAACAAGACAGAAAATAATCCCACTACCCTGACAGACCCAATGAGGAAACTTAAACTCTAAAGTATGTGCTCAGGTGTGTCCACATGTTTCCTTAAACTTAAAATTTTTCTCGATCTTAAACCTTTGAGACTTTTAATTTTCCTTTGAAATTTCCCATAAAGTGTCTTTAAAAATCCAGCTTGTCTGATGTCTTATTATATATTGTGTATCATGTTGTTCCAGCTCTTCATTTGATGTTTACATATTTAAATTCATCCTGACACATCTCTCCATTAGGATTTAAATAGCGTTCTGTGGGTTTGAACCGAGCCGGGCTGCACAGCGTGGTTTTTGTAAAGATGGTTTGAAGGCTGAGGAACACGAGGCTGAATTAACTTGTTAAAATGAACTCTTGATTTTTTGCAGTGTTTGCTTTTACTTCCCCTAAAATGCATCGCAAACAGGTTTCCATCGAGGTTTTTTCTCCCGCGCTCCTCTCCCATGGTGCACCTCACTTAGAGAACATGAATAGTTGATGGAGAAAAGAACAACAATTGTTACTTAAGTCTTCATATAATATTTAAAGGACAAGCGCGGCAGGTCTGCAGCGGCGGCCTTGTAACCGAAGGCACTGAGGAGTTTCGTGCAATTAACTGCCGGGGGGGGGGAACTGGAAGCAGAAAAGGAACAAAGGAATTAAATGTGTTTTTTGGGTAAAAGAAGAAAAATAAATATATTAATGCATCATTCAAACTGCTCCCTTCCCCCCTTCATTTAACGGCAGCCTCGGAGAGCTCTGCTGAAATAAAAGTGGAGTCGATGAGCGTGTGCGGAGCCGACAGATTGCCTCATATCCATGCAGCGGGCTCAGCCCACATTAAGAATGGCCTCGGCGTCTTCTTCCTCCCTCTAAAGGCTGCTGGAGCCTTGGCAGCAGCTGCTTTTGTTTATTCTGCATCTAACATGTCCTCCCCCAAAAGTTTACCCTTGATCAACAAGCATATTAGGTTATGCTAATATTAGTCGTCATTAGAAACCTGCTCACAGCGCCGGTTCCCTATCCGCTCACTGACTCATTTGTTTTGATTACTCCGCGTTCCCTCCCAGCGAGATGTAGCGGGCGGTGGCTCCGCTGGGCAGCGTGGGCGCTGCTAACAGAGGTCAAGGGTTAAATTCTGCACATCTATATTATTCGTGTTAGCTTTCAGCTAATGTGCAACTCCCACCTTCAGCTCTTAAACATGACAGAGGTGCACTAATGGACAGCTGGAGGGCTTTAATGTACTGAAGAGCAGCGAGCAGCCGACAGCTCCGGCCTCCGTCTCTGCAGCAAAACACACACAGAGTGCAGAGCAACAGCAGCCAGAAAACAAACATATATAACCAATCTAACCCCTCGTTTAGGCTATTAGAGGCCCACAAACAAGGCTTTCTTAGAAAAAACTCTTACGCAATGAAGAGAAGAAGGAAAGAGAGCATGATGCTTTTTCCTTCTCAAAATATTGACATATTTAAATTAACTTTGTGCAGAAAAATCAATCAACAAATTCAAATCAGTCACAATAAATGAAGCTCGTAAAACTGTTTCTCCATATCCACACAAATATATGATCCGTACACAAAATATAAGCTACTATCACTTCATTCAAAACTGAAATGATGACTAAACATTACCAGAGGAACCCTTATTACAATCTGTGGACTAAAGTCTACGTGGTAGTGATGTGACAGTGAGGACATTATCCCAGCGGTTAATAAACTTGTGACAAAAACGGTGTTACCGATTACACCGGACATTTTACAAGAAAAGATGACGCTCAATATCTGTACTTTGAGCTTCACCGTTGGATGGCGGTGTGTCTGGTCTCTCCGGTAGAGCTGTCGCTGCGGTGCTGTAGGTTTCCACCTGGCGCCGTGCAAAAAGCATTAACGTTACGGTTCCCTTATAGCAAATAGGCACTTTTGCTTTTTGCTTTGACACCAAATATCCTCCGCCATCGTCTCGTCTGTCAACTCTCTCTTGTCCTGTGTGTGAAATCTGACTCCTGCTGTACGGAGCAGACACTCACTGTCAGTTTGTAGCGTCCGTCATCCAGCTATGTATTGATAACACGGCGCTGATACAAAAACAATTAACTAAATGGGTTTTATTTCTATAAAAAAAGCAAAGCATCGATGTGGGCGGTGGGTGAGTAACGTAATTGTTGTGTGACTGAACACCATGTAACACCGGTAACACCGGTAACACCGTGTAACACCGTGTAACACCGGTAACTCCGTGTAACACCGGTAACACCGTGTAACACTGACTACTGTGGCAAGCCTAACATATGGCATTCCTTTCTACATACTTGAGTGTGCTTTTGATCTGGGACTGTTTGGATTTGAGCCACTCAGTTCTAATAAAGGAACATCTTAACGCTCCAGCATACAGGAACATGTTAGACAACTGTTTCCTGTTTCAACATGACCACGCCCCGGTGCACAAAACACCAGCTCCATAAAGAAAAAGGTTTTCCTAGTTTGGTGTGGAAGAACTTGACCAGGCACAGAGACCTCACCTCAGGATGAATGGTGTCAGGTGTCCACATACTTTTGGCCATGTAAATGTAAAGGCTATTTGTTTCCACTTGTTCTAAAGAGAACTAGAAGACTCTAACATGACTCTGATTGTCTAATAATGAGGTGACTTTTGCACCTTTTCCTTCAGGCGTCAATGTGATTTTGAATAAAGTTTTCTCACTTGTGGAACAGAACTTTGGTCTGAATGTGTCTTTCTCTCTTTCCAGCATTAAAATATTTAACTGATTCATATTTAAGACTCATTAAAAGTGAGGTTTTTGCATTTTGCAGCATCCTCCATAAAATGCAGAAGTGAAGAAGTTTTGTGGTCGTGGCCCCGACAGCTCGGCTCTGGAGCGACGGACTGAGAGCTGCTGGTTCACTCATTGTGTCCCTGCAGGCCTCTTCCTCTTCCTCTCTCTCTCTTCCTCTTCTCTCTCTCTTCCTCTCTCTCTCTCTCTTCCTCTCTCTCTCTCTGTGAGATTTTCACACAGTAAATCCTGAAAATCGCCGGCGAGCGGACACGGCAAAGACAGCAGACATCATCGATGTTCCGCTTCTCCCGCTAAGAACTAAATCCATCATACAATGTATTCCTCTCTCTCTCTTCCTCTCTCCCTGTTTTATTTGTCCCCCCCCACACACACACTAACGGAGGCAGACTGTCCGACCTTGTTCAGAGCTGTGAGGGATCAGCAGGTTTTCAGACGTCCTGTTATCAGCTTTTGTCTTCTTGAGAGTGTCAGATGGAGAACATAAGGACTGAACTGTGTGTGATCATTCAAAACACAAACACTCCACCACCTCCAGTACAGCACGGTGACAGCGTCGGGTTTAAACACACGTCTACAGGATGTCTACTTGCACTGCAACAAAAGCCCTTAACTTTTAGTCTTAAATTTAGACTTTCTAAACATCTCTGGCGTTTACAGGCCGCGGCTCCCCGGAGTCAACGAGCGATGAGCGATTCTCCTGAACGCTGCGAGCAGCCAAGTAATCGACCCGCTCCGAACGGGCACTGCACTAGTACATCCAATTACATGATCCCTTCCTTAAACCCCTAGTCCACCAGGAGGCCTTAAAAAAATCGGCGCGGTTCTTGTAGCAGCGTATCCATCCGTGGAGATGTAGCAGTCAGGAGTCGCTGATCGCTGAAGAGAAAAGGATGCCAGGCAGTGCTAAACGCCACCTTATATACTGAGGTAACGCACGCATTAGGTAGGCACGTCCTGATTGGCCGGCTACGTTCATGTAAATATCAGCGGGCGAACACGTGCGTTTGATTGGAGGAGAGTATTACTGGTAGAGTCCAGTACGGTGCAAAGCCTGTGGGATCTAAACCAAAATCCAGTAAATGACCTCCATTCACCACCTGTATACCCACTGCCCCCCCCCCTCCCCCTCACCGTACTCAATGTCACAGAGTCTTTTGTGAAAAACCTTTTCGGTTTCTTTGATCCACAATCTCCCAGAAACCTGGAGTGGGCGTTCAGTTTGCCAATCATCCGGTCTGTTCTGTGCACATCGATCAGTCTGGTTTGGATCGACCGGCCCACGGGTCAGGGACAGTCAGGACTGCAGAAAGAATCATTGGTACCAGCCTGCCCTCCATTCAGGCCCTGTACACCTCCAGAATCAGGAAACATCTGCAGACCCGTCCACAGCCTGGACACAAGCTATTCCACCTTCTGCCCTCTGGTGGGCGCTACAGAGGTTACTGTATGCTACTGTACACAAAGCATGAATTATATATTTATAGTGTAAAGCACACACTATGAATCATGCACTGTAGGTAGACGTGTATATGAGTATATATACTGTACATAAGCACCTACTTCATGTGTGTATATATAGTAACCCATTCCATTAGCCTTCCTCTCTGTATGCCAGCTCTCTTTGCACTCGGCTCTGCTGTATTCTCGTCTGGCCTGAAACGAGGACATCCTGTTAAAGTGCTACAGAAACACTCTCATAGCAAATATTATCTGATGTTCACAGAAGAAGAAAACCTCCAGGGTCAAACATGACGGCGTCTATCTGAGAGGTCCACTTCCTGTTCACCACCAGCGTAGTATCTGCAGGAAGCCTGGGCTTGACCCCCCCAGATTAAAAGCCTCCGTCGCTGCTCCGCATCCCTTCCACCTTCAGGGGAGAGAAAGTTGTTCACTCTCACAAATATTGATCCGTGTATCCGTGGATCACAGGCAGACAACACGCCGAAAACACACACATACACGCACGCACACACACACGCCCAGCGAGCAGGGCAGCTTTTTGCTTTATCTGGGATTTTCTCCCTGACAAAAGAGCTCATGGCGAGCTCGTTAAGGCGGCTTGTGGAATAAGGAGGGCGGCTTTGCTCGTCCCCGAGATGGAAGATGAATCTGAGCCTAATGACCTTCACTGACAGCCGTAATTCTATCAGGACCCAATCAGCTGCAGCAATTAGGTGCTCTTTGTGAGCCGGGGAAAGGGTGTGTGGATCCTAACCGGGGTCAATTAGAGAGTATAGAGCCGCCGCTCGACTCCCACTACATCACTCTGTCTGTCACCGGCCCAACAGCCTCCCCTTCCCCTTTAATCACATAATATAAATGTATCTCACTCGTCCTCCCTTCATCTCTCTTTCTCTCCCTCTCCGTCCCCAGGCAGCTCCATCTTGGTCAGATAGATTTTTTTTTTAAATCAGTCTTTTCCTCGTTCTCTTTCCAGCTTCCTGTCGTGGCCCCGGAGGTTATCAGCCACTGCAGCAGTGAGTCGCCTCTGTTCACTTTCTCATTGTAGTCCATCTGTATGTTCATGCCTCTGTACGTTAATACATGCTTTCTGTTGTTCTGTCACATTTGCATATCAATGTTTAGTCTTCATGGCGAGCTGTGACCTCACATCGCTGCTGCTGACTTCAGTCTGAGGTCCTTCTGATGCTGCCAGTCCATCTCATTACACATGTTTGACTTTTACTACTGAAAAAAGGAATGCAACCCGTCTCCACCTGGTGTCACAGCCCATTCATATGACAAGGCATATGAATGCCACGGTAATGCGGAAGGCGTTTAGCGTGCAATAAGTACGCCTTTCTTGATTTCTGCGTGTCATTTGTTCGCCATGGATCCTGTACTGACTGCAATCTAGACACATCTGCATATAAATGCTACGGTAAGAGTTAGAATAAAAAGAGAGAAAGACCACTGATGGTTGTCGGGTCCAACAAACACTGAACTTTAAACCAGGAGAGCGGTGTTCCAGACCGCTGTTGACCAGGGCCTTGTTTTGTTTTGTAAGTGACATTTGTCACGTAGTTTTTATTGACATTTGTGACGTGTTTTCCGTGGGTGTGTTGAGATGTTTCTGTGCATATTTACATATTTTAAGCCCAACCGTGACGTTTTACCTTACCCTAACTAAGTGGTTTTCTTGCCACACCTGAATCTAACTGAGAACGTCTGCGTGGCGTACAAATGACACTCGGAAAGGCTAAGATGCGTACTAATGACACATGGAATGTCGTGGTATTTATACGCCTTCCTGTGAGATCGGGTTGTGTATTAACATGTGACCTGTGAATGGATATCTTAAAAGGCAAAGGTAAATATTAGACCCCATACAGCCACATGACTTCTCTTAACCTGGGACAGTTTATCTCATTTGCATATTTTTGGGCAGGAAAGCGAAAACAAAGCCACCGGACTCAGTCGAGACTGAAACATGTCATACACAAGACTCAAAAGTCAAAACATTGTGATTGATTCGATGATTTTTAAAGCTGGAATCTATTTTTTTCCCCCAAAACCACGAGCAAACTGTAGAAAACACAAACTGTGCTGTAAATGAGGATTGTTTTATAATCAAGTTAATACAGTTTGGGGTCATTCACGACTCAGCTTTAAAATTCAATTTGAATTCTACAATTTTGTTCTAAACTTTAATTAAATGTTTCAAATATGAAGCCAGAAACCGTTCTGTGATTTCCTCTTATTGGTTATCTAAACTTTACTTTGTTTTATCTGATTCTGAAGACCAGGCAGACTTTTGTTCTCACTCTTTTTCATTTGGTAATTAACTCTTTTTTTGTATTCTTAAGAAAAGGATGGTCAGTGGAGTTTTCACTGTTAACAGATTGTTTTTCATTTACACAAAATATATATATCCTTAAAGCCATTTTATTTCTCATAAAACCACATTGTTGACATTGACTTGTGTTGTCGCCTCATTTTAAAGACACATGACCATCACGGTTACAGTCGACATAAATCAGCACGACATCACATCTGAGCTCAACACTACGACACATGTCGCCACTAGTACCCTTACGTTAATGATGATGCATTGTCCTGTCCAGAAGGATTGACGGTCCCTGAAGGCACCACGATGCTGAGAGGCAGCATAATAATAAATTCCGGAGCTGCGTTCCTCTTCAGATCACCACGTGTTCCCTGCAGGAACGCTCTTGTGCACGTTTCCATCTGCGACGATGGCGAGCGCATCACTCAGCTGGCTGCATGGGAGCACTTCAGGAGTAGAGAAGAAGAAGAGGAGGGGGAGGAGCCTGCCAGGGACGCCGCTACCCAACAACCACAATCACCAGCAGAGGAGCGTTCGGGGAATTCTATTATTTCTTCTCCTCAAAACGCACGTTGAACCCATCTGCTGCTGTCAGGCTCTAGGCAGGTGGGGGGGGCACCTGACATGTGACACCTCCTGAAGTTTCTGACAGAAAGCAATATTACTCTCTGACACCACGTGTGGTTGCATTGTGAGAAGTTGGCGGCAAAAGACAATGTGTATGTTGTGGCGGACTGCGTTTACATCGGGTCGGGTCACATGAGGGACCTTCAGCCGGTTTATCTCCAACGCTACGCCATCCAGCAGCTGAGGGATTTGAGTTGTGTGTGTGTGTGTGTGTGTGTGTGAGTGTTTTGTTTACCTGCAACCCTTCAAAAACAGCTAGCGTGCAGAGTGAGGTAAATACTAAAGAAGAGGTAATTGCACACAAGGGGACGAGTGTGTGTGTGTGTGTGTGCGTGTGTGTGTGTGTGTGTATTAGTGATGGAGTGCAAATGAGAGCTGGTGTGTTTATCTGTGTGCAGCAGCGTGTTGAGCGTGTGCAGAGAGCTGTGTGTTTCACACCACCACAGAGTTGGCACAGGTGTCAGAAAAAGTCCGTAATTAGCAAACAAACAAACAAACAAAAGAGCGTGCAACTGAAGGAAGTGAAGGAAGTGAAGGAAGTGAAGGGAGTGAAGGGAGTGAAGGGAGTGGGCGAGGAGGAGATGTCACCAGAGGAGGAATCACACGACTAAACACCGACAAGCACGAAGACGAGAGCGCGACGCTGATTTGAACTGTTTTTTATCTGATAATCAAACAAGGAGACTAAAGACTGCAGACAGCCCCGTGAGCTGAACGGAGGAGACGCTTATTGAGTTCCTGTCTGAGTTGTGAGGTGGGAGGTGTTATTTTGGGTGGATCTTGATGTAAAACACACATTTATGTTGTCAGAAACAATGAGAGGGGAGTGACAGGCGAAGCTCTTCAAGTCTTGGAAGAACATGGAACTCTCCTGGTTGAATCATCAGTTCAAAAGATGAATCCATCGGCGTTAGAAAATATCTTTGATAAGAAGTCAAAGGTACAAGAAGCAACTACGACTCCCAAGGTGCATTTCAGCACCAAACGTCCAGCTTAAGATACTGTTGATGCGCTTCACTAACAGTGAGCTGAAGCTAACAATGACACTTTAAATGAAACATTCAGGTCCTCTTGTCTGCATGTCGACGAGTCCTTGAGCGAGTCACTGAACCCCAGGTTGCTCTGCGGGCGCTTTACAGCAGCTCACTGCTCCTGATGCTCAGGATGGGTTAGATGCACAAGTTGAATCTTGAGACGTCGAACTGTGTGATGATATTAATGAAGTTTAAGTTTTAATTCTGGGTCCGTTTCAGATAAACTCAACAACTATGGAGACACTTTTTGTTCATAAATGCAAAGTCAGTCACTCATTCTGAGCATTTAGCTCTGATTCACCATCCGCCATGTCATACTGACAAAACCAACCATGAAATAATAAACGTATGAACCGTTAACTTCTCCTGTGTTTCTGTGTTGAGGAAAGAAAACTTAAAGAAAATACATGCCTTCAAACTAAATATATAAAAACTAAATTAAAACTAGCAGACACACTCTGAACTGAAACTAAACTAAAATACAAATCAAGTCAAAACCGAAATAAAATAAAAACTAATTGAAAATTGAAAAACTATTTTAACCTTCTAATGAAAAAGAATGTGATCAGCAGAGTTCATGCAAATCTGCCTGAAAGATTTTGGGATATTTTAGGTGTCATGTTGGCATTTTAACTTCCAGCTGAATCCACAAGATCAACCTTTTATTTTGTCACCAGTTACATCAGACACAAAGTTGACATTTGCAATGATAAGAAAGATCATCGGGTCATAAGAACCAAAACAGTTCATCCTCTACGGAGGGTTCATGTGCTGAAGGGAAATGTCCAGACGATAAATGATAGACCAACCAACGTCTTCATTTGATAGACTAACCAACATCTGGAACGGGCGGCTGTGGCTCAGAGGGTAGAGCAGGTTGTCCACCAATCGGCAGGTCGGTGGTTCGATCCCCGGCTGCTCCGGGTCACATGTCGATGTGTCCTTGAGCAAGACACTTAAACCCAAACTAAGTATGTTGAATGAATGAGTATTTAGATTAGATCCTGATGGGCAAAGTTGACACCTTAGCAGCCTCTGCCATCAGTGTATGAATGTGTGTGTGGATGGGTGAATACTGACATAAAGTGTTTTGAGTGGTCGGAAGACTAGGAAAGCGCTATATAAATGCAAGTCCATTTACCATCTTCATCTGAATTTTGTTTTTTGGCATCTTCCTTCATCCTTCAGGTCTCCATGATAACAAGCACTTTGTGAGATGTGAATGTTCTTCAGGGTTTTGTTTTACTGGCTCGCTGCTTTCTTCCTCTGTGTGTGTAAACAACCTGCAGCAGGTGGACAGGCACCTTAAAACTCTGACATTTATTATGTGTGTAGGCGCTGGCAGCAGCGGCAAAGAGTCAGCAGCTCCTGACAGCACACGGCAGCGTGTAGTGTAGGTTGGCCTTAGTGTGCGCTGCATGAATCCGTGCCAAATGATACGTCGGAGCACCCGAAAAATATAAACATCAAACATGAAGTGAGAGCAGCCCACAGGAAGATAGCTCCAGAAATAACCTCAAAGCGCTCCTGAGCACGCCCGCCCGCTCAGGCCCCGCCCACCCTGACCGCCCCGCTCTAACTGGGTCGGCGAGGTTGGCGAAAACTAATAGTGCATCATTTTTAATTGCCCCTGTATGCGATTTCCTGACAGATGCAATCACCGCTAATTAGTTACTGACAGCATTATCAAGTTCTCGTCTTGTACGGAAGGGGCCGGCCCCTCAACGCCACGCCGTCAAATTAAAGTGTTGTGAACTAACGAGCACGTAGAGGCGCCAATTAAAAGACGGCGAGCGGCTCGTGCTCCGGCTACGTCCCCGAGGCTTCACATGAAAGCCGGGCTCTGCTCCACGAGACGCCGCTGGAAGGAGGAAGAAGGCTCCGAGACAAGAGGCGACGAGGGGCCCTCTCAGCTCCGGACGGTTTCTCACTCAGAAATATTTCAAGACTAATTGGTGCATATAAACAATGTGTTTGAGACAAGGCCGTGAACGCCACACGGAGCTAAAGAAAGACTCATTTTCACACCTTCACGTCCCTGAGATGTGACCTGCACTCATCTGTTGATCGTTGCTGCTGGTTATCTGTGTTGCCACCTCTCTGGTTTATAGTCGCTAATAAACACAAGAGGTCGTTGAAGTTCATGTTGTAGACTTTCATAAACTTTAGACGACTACTGACTGGTCACCATTAGCTACTCAAAGTCTCCGGTGGTGACTATTATTACTCTTTAGTCATGACTGTGAGGTCATCAGTAGAACTCCTGCAGGAATGTGTACCTGCACTTATTTGATTGTCTGCTGCAGCAAAAGTTGAGACAGGTTTAACTGTGTTATTGTTGCTGTAGCTGTCTGCATTGGCACTGAGCTAAGTCTGGTGTAGAGCTGAGCCTGACAAGCTTTGGATGTCCTAAATGAGATCACAGTACATTACTGTCACTTTTATTTTTTCTCTTCTGCTCCTGTGTTGTAGTACTCGAGGTTGGTCCGGTCTCAAGACAACGTCTTGAAGGTCTAAATCTCGTCTCGGAATCATTTTTACTCAATCTTGTCTCAGGCAAAGAGGACTCAAGATTGTATTTCAAGATTGGTCGAGACCACAACTGAATCACTAAATTGCCTGAGCATTGTCTGATCAACCTATTTGTTAACATCATTACTGTGATTGGCTGTAAAACTTCCAGCTTCAAATTCAACCAATAACTTGGACTCATTTCTAATTTGAATTTTGTGTTACTGCTGTCAAGAAGGAGATATCAGCCAAGTCTCCAGTAATAAAATGTGGCTACCTAAAAACACACATCAGTACTAGGACTCTCACTGGTCTCGTCTTTGTCTCGACTCGGTGTCAACCCCTCAAAGTCTTGGTCTTGTCTCGGTCTCGACACACTTTGGTCTTGGTCATGAAGTAGTCTCAGTTTAGGTAGTCTTGACTGCAACACTGCAATTGTACTTCTGTTTTTACACATTAAAACCACCAAGAAAAAGTTAATTTCTTTGTATCCAACAAATAAATCATCCCGTTTAAATCTGTTTTATTTGCAGTTTCTGTTTCCTTGTTTTGGACGAGCATTCGGTTTCTTTTCCTCTTGAGTGTCTTTGCATGCGAGCATGACAATGTCAGCACGACAACATTGTCATCGGAGCATGCTATTGTAACATTAGCATCCAGCTGAGACTGAGGGAAGTTGAGCGTGACACGCTGAGTCTGAGATGTCCACCGTACAGAAGATAAACTCTTTTCATTCAGGGAACAAGCCTGGACAAGCCTCAGGACAAACGTGCCCCTCTGGTGGAATCAAACAGCAGAGTTGTCTATCAGTCCTTCCTCCATCCTTAACCTTTCTGAGTCCACACTCTGTTCATGTTGTGAAAAGTCTCTGATTTGAAGCGTTCAGGGAGGCTGAGTCATTTGATTCAATGTTCATGCCAGAAATCTTGATGAATGTGGCTCCGACATCTGTGGAACATTTCAGAATCAAAGTTTAGCCCTCCCCACACACACACCTGAGTCATTAATAAATCTGGGCTCCTCTGACACTCTCCATAGTCATATAAACATCCACTGCTGCTGCATTCTTGTTCTCACTGCTTTTATCACACCAGTTTAATCACTCTGCTGTTTTATCACCGCGCAAATAGACCGAGCCCGAGTGGAACGAGGAGAACACAACGAGCCAGTGAATGCAGCGGCGAACGCTAACGGGCCTCTCACAGAGACCTTTAAATCTGAGGAAAAATACATGACTTCATCCATAAAATCATCCCTCACTCCTCTCAGCCGTAGCCATTAGCGGTAATTCAGCTCTCAGCTTCCCATCACAGCACACACTAACTGCACCTCCTGCCCCAGAGCTCGCGACTAAAACAAACACTCCGGGTTTACTGAAAAAAGAAAAAAAAAAGAAAAGCCCTGAAAGCGGTGTGGCTGTCAGTCGGAGTATTTTGCATGATGTATGAGGCTGGGATGAGTGTGCACCTCGCTGTGACTCTAAATAATTAAGGGAAAAAATGAAAGCTTCAAACGTTGTCTTTACAGAGGTAGCGTGACTCAGCGGTTAATCAATGCTAACAGGGAGTGTCAGGGGACCAAACAGATCAATTCCCTTGACGGAGGGAGGGAAGCCGGCTTCAGGCGTGACGCTCTGATAGACTGACAGCCAGCAGAGGGATGGAGGGATGGAGGGATGGAGACACACAGCTTCAATACAGGATGATGCAGATACAGGAGACAAGATGCACACGGATACGTCTGAAGCTGCATAATGTAAAAAGAAAAAGAGAATAAAAAGGAGAAACGGTGAAAGCTTGGAGGTAATTTCCGTGTCTGAACTGATAACTGCTCGTAGCTGATACAACATCTGCTGCAACACATTGTTTTGCTGTGTTATTATCTTGACGCATTTTTCCATTTTGGACAGACCCACCTGTGTAATTTAAAGGAGAAGGCTGGTATTATATGATGTGTGTCAGACAAATCCCATAAAAAGAGCCAAACAACAACGTGATAGCCTTTCTCTCAATACTGTCTCACTTCCTGTCTGCCGCTCCAAATCCCCCTGGTTCCTACTGAAGATGTACATCTTTAAAAACACCTCGCATACATATATCCTTTCATTTATTTAAGGAAGGATAAACCGTTTCCTAAAGCAGCTGGTCACTGTAGTTTGTAGCAGCCGTGACTCAAACAGGAGGGAACTGTGCACTTATTGGGGACTATTTTCAGCAGTGGATTAACACACATTTGGTGCTCTAGTGAGTGTTTTTGGCAGCAGGATGATGTGTGAGGGATTGACCGAGCTCAAATTATACTTTCTGTGTCTGCTGAGCCACGATGGTCAGCATGAACCATCCAGCAGCTTTCAACTTGTTATTTTTTATTGCAACAAAGGACCATAAATCGATGTAGGCACGCCCATAATCAACTGTTTGACGCTCTATTCATTGAGTAGTTGTTTTTTACAGTTTATAATGTTTCCTGAGGTAATAAATCAAGTGATAAGCAGGCTTCATTTTGAGGCTGGTCTGTTGTCAGGCTAATAAATAGGCGTAATGGGTCAAAAGGGTCTTAATACATCCACCAGCAGGTTTTATCATCTATTCACATGGTAGATCACAAAAAGAAGGTATAAAAGAACACAACAGAGACCTCTAGAGACCGTAGTAATTATAACAGGAACAGAAGAGGAAGTCAGGTGCTAAAAACACAAGATTTTCACCACGGAGACCGAAGTTCACATCCCGTGTGAAACCAACAATGTGTAGTTGTCTTTGTATTAGTAATTTTAACACAAAACACAAAGTTTCTCCCTAAACTTAACTGTTTTTGGTGCCTAAACCTAAAGATGTTGTAGTTCTGTTGTCTAGACCTAAATAAGTTGTAGATTTGTTGCCTAAACGCAAAGAAGTTGTAGTTTTGTTGTCTAAACCTAAAGAAGCTTTTCTGTTTGTGTTCTAAACGTGACGTTTCAGTGAGTTTAACATGTTAGAATGTGTTGCTTTAAGTTTCACTTTCACTTTTGAAAGGCAGTGTGTAGTAGGCCCCTATTGAGCCACATCTCTGATGCTTATAGTGACTAATAACGCCTATTTAATGGCCTGAGAACAGTCAGATCGGGTCAGTCTGAAGTGTGCATTAAGTTTGTTTTCTATAAACTTCAGTTTATGTTTGTGGGATATGGTGCATATTGTGCATATAAACTAGCCCCAGGATCATATTTTTTCATTATGTTGCATAAATGCATTAATTGCAGCTCTTAATGGATTGACTAAACTGATTAAAGGATCCTTATATGCCCGATCCTCATGTGAATTACATCAGCTTAATACCCTTCATGATTTATCCTGTGAAGTTGCATCACACGAGTCTAACAGATTATCTTAAACTGAATCAATGTTTCCCATGTGACCTTTGGGATGAACTCTAAAACAAACCCACACTTTTATTCTTCCTTTAACATGTTCATCTCCACACGCTAACCACGCCGCCGCTGCGCTCCCCCTCCGACAGCCTTCCTCCGAGCCGTGAGAAACATCTTCTGAGCGGATCACCGGAGGGGCCGCTGAGCTCGCCTCTTAATTCCTCCGACAGCGGCGTCGCTGTGATACCTCTAAGAGGCGAATCCCCGTCTCTGTTCTCAAGCCCGACAATCTCCACGGCACCCCGCGTCTGACTCGAATACCATCTGAGAGTTTAGAACGAGGCCGGAGCGAAAGAGAGGAGAGAGAATCAGAGGCGTGTGGTATTTGTTTGACAGGTACATGTCTCTATAGGCCAGTGCCTTTCCAATTTAAGAGGCCCTTAAGCTGGGAGCAGCAGCTTAACATTATTCTCTGTGAAGAGGAAAAAAAAAAACACTGCTCTCTTTTTTTTCCCCTCTCTCCTCGCCGCTTTCAGAACGGGCCCTGCCGACCCTTCAAGGACGCTTTGCTGCAAGTGTTTCATCATTTGGTTGAATTTTAATTATTTTCCAGGCTTGTTAAGTCCCGCAGCGGCGGCGTTGAGCATTCGCTGTGAAGGAAAAGGAAGCGAAGTGACAAAAGGTATGAAGGGAAGACCAGGGGGACAACGCGGGATGACAAAATATTTCATTAGCCTCTGAAATGTTGGCTCACTCAGACATCCAGAGCTCATCGGCCTCACCACCAGCGGCACCGTGTGAGGTTTGACCGAGGAGCGGACCTCGTCTCTGCAGGACAAATCTGCAGATAATTAGGAAACCCCAGCTGTTAATAAAGGATCACACTGGTGCTTAGTTTAACTAAAGATCTCGCCCACTTACTGCCGACCTTTCTCCTCGGCAACCATCGGTTCATTTACACACAAATCAACGAGCGCAGATTGAAATTCTCTGCAACAGGAACATCAAAGTTTTTCTTTTCATCTCGCTTTCTAATGAAAATGTCTTCTGGCTCTGAGTGTCTGTAATGCTCATCACATGACTGTGAGTGTCTGTAATGCTCATCCATGACATGAAATCAGTTGTTGGGTAAATGATAACATGAAGGTACAAATTGACTTTTCTTACCACTAGTGGAGCAAACTATAACGTTTATCTTGAAGGCGATGGAAGAGGGTCAAATTGTGACCTTAATCAAAGGGTTAATCCTCTCTCTGCAAACATGGTTACAACTTTTAAATGTTAGCTGGAGCTTACGGTGCAAACTGATTAGCATTTGAGACTGCTAAAGCCAACAGGTAAACATGCTTACAGTGAGATAAATGTAAATGCATACAGCAAATCTCACTGTTTGACCAACTGAGCGGTTCCTCTGCTCTCCTAACATTAAAGTGTTTCCCTCTCTTCAGGATCTGAATATATAGTATATATTTGCACTTGAATTATATGCATGATTTACTTTATTTACTTTTACATTCACTCATAGAGTCGTTTTTTTTTAGGCTTGGCTGAAATAAGTTTGTAAAACCATATTTAATGTGATCTCTACATGTCCCACTAAAGGGTCCCAGTGTTACTGAGGTCTGGACCAGAGTCAGGATATGATGCTGGCCTGGAACAAGAAACCTGCTTTTGGTGTATGAATAAAACGCCAGTTCCTTCAGTCATTCTGTGTTATCACTATGCATTTTTGGGTTTTTTTGCATGTGATTTCAGCACAACCACAACAATATTAAATGTTAAGAGCAAGTGCTCCGGAAGTCAGGTGACGTAGTATAAAGAGAGAGGAAGTGGACATATGGAGGAGGACGGGGTGGATGGGTGGGTCAAACAAACAGAGGGCTTTCACGCGCTGCTCATGTCAACGTTAACCACGCCTTTAAAACTGCGACTGTGCATCCGTGTGTGACGAGCTGGGAATGAGAACGGCACGTTAAATGACAAGACATGACAGAGGAAATGTTGTTAAAAAGTGTGGTAATATTCTTTCCCATAGTTCACGTTGGGTGGAGTTACTGCTTCAGCTTGTAATTTGTGTGTTGATGTGTCAGAGATGTTTCAGTATATTGTGTAGATGCTGTCTGTGTTTGGATAATAAGGGCTAATCCAGGCTTCTGTTTCACATAACTGATGTGATCCTGAATAAGGTGGGTGGTAGACTCTGTGGCCGGTAGACTCTGCAGGTGGATGTGTTCAGACTCGTTGACGTCACTCTGCGTTTGGACTTGAGCCCGCTGCTCTTCCTCCTCCCTGGAGGGCGCTCTCCTCCTAACCCCGCTAATTACCACTCTTTAATTGTCGTTGCCAATTTACCCGTGACCACCTCCCCCCCCCCCCCCCCTCTTCATTACCAAACCACCACTATCACCAGCAAGTTAGCCACTCTGAAATTAAAAGCCCTCCGTGGCCAGAGCCGAGGGGTTCTTCCCAGAGGACTTAACTCCTTAAAGCCTCCAGAGTTTAATCCTCATGAAATGAGCTGCAAACTCTGATATCTCCCCCCCCCCCCCCCCCGGGGCGAGCCAATGGAGTGCTCCGTACGGCACCGGCCACCCTCTCCCATCAGGTGACATCAGTATCAGAGAGGCCTGCGGCGGCCCGGCCCACCGCCGAGCAACGAGACGCCGGTTTGAACCGCTTTTTCTGCCTCATTAACAGTCGGGTCACACCGCAGCCGAGCTGGACTACGGCCATTAGCCCGGCCGCGATTAATGGCTACTTAGCTGAGGCAATTGAACATTACGGGACAAGAGAGGAGGTGTTGACTGCAGTGTATGAGTCTGTTATGTGGCACTATGAGCCTTCCAGATATACTTTACAATTATTTATTCTGTGAGAAGCGAGCTGCAGGGAGGAGAAATCTATCCGTCTCCTCAGATGATGAGTAATGCCGTATCAGCATTCTCCACACAGAACCTTATTTCATCTCTTCTTTTTTTTCATTTAAGGTCCCACATATCTATCTATCCATGCTGAGTAGACATCTCAAAATCTCAAAACCAATTTGGCATTATCTCCATCACGGGCGACCCCTTAAATTTGCATCAGTGGAGTGGGTTTGGCAAGCAATTACCCCGATGCAGGACATCGGTAATTTGACGAGAATCTGCTCTGACAAGTCTGGACGCAGCGGAGGAGGCGTCCCCCGGGGGAGACATGGAGGGAGGGAGGGAGGGCAGAGAGCCGGCCTGCAGATCTACCGGAGAAAACATGAGGACTAATGCAGCAGCGAGATAACAGAGAACGCCAGGAAGGCCTGCGAAAATCTCCTCGAGTCATAGATACATGCAAACATACAGCAGATCTGTCAAAACATACAGTGAGACGCCAGCTGAGCATGCCGAGGTTTACAAGGTCGGTTACTCTGCTGAGTTTCTGCTCACATTCTACATTATTGTCCTGGAAGTCCACTCATACAGAGAGCCTTTTACAGCAACACTCATACAAACCTCTACATGAGATGTATTAAGTTAGTAAAATAATAATAAATATACAAGTTTTATACCTGTTTTGGTTGACGAAGGTTTTTCCAAAGTCAGGAAGGAGCACCTTTTTATGGCTACAGTTTTAAAGTGCATCAGTTTTAATTGTGCCTTCTACCTTTTGTCACTTTTAAACCATCATATTCACAAGGACATTCATATAATCCTCCCCATCATGCATCACAACAGTTAATGTATTCAGGACAACTTCAGGAGTAATATTTTGATCATGCATCCTTATTAAAATATCATCAATTTTGACTTCGTACCCAAAGTTGATCTTCATTATTTGCTGTTGTTTATTGGACCCACTCAAAAAATAGATGATCCATCTCACATAGGCTATTTATCTAAAAGAATTAAGGCTGAGCCCTAAATGTTGATGATTCAGTTCATCAGTCAAAGAGCCCCCAATCCAAACCTCATGAACTGAATCATTTGCCTTTTATTTCCCATTGCATTACTGCATACTGAGTAGTGTAGCAGGAGAACAGCATGACGGGCTGCTAAGTTTTACAAACAGCCTCGACTCTAAATGACTTAACTGCAAACCAGACTGTGATTGAAATGCAGAAGCATGATTGTCCAGCTGGTTTGAATGTTATCAGGTCATTAACCGGGGTGTTATCAGTGGTTATCAGCCTCATAGATGTGGGTCAGAAGGGGCCTGCTACACCCACTAGTAGGTCTTATTATTGATTGACTTATTCTATTCCTTCTTCAGGGATCGACCAAGACGACAGCGAGCATAGTAATGATGACGGGAGCAGAGACGGATGTCAGGCGCTGTAGTGTAGACAGCGTGATACTCCGTCAAGGGTGGAGGTCGGGGGTGATGTTTTGTTTGTGTTCAAAACGTAACATTTCATTCAGTTCAGAATTGTAATGATGACGACTGATAATGCCCCTTTAATCAGCCGATAACATTTGAAATGGGAAGATTGAAACGAGATGCACGCTTTAGATGCACGCTTTTTTATTTCTCGTGCACATTAAATGTTTTCACATCACAGGTGAAGATCAAGACACTAAATTAAGAGCGTCGCAGGTCAATCATGAGATTCAAGTGGCTGCTCTGCTGCGCTGGACTTTAGTGAAACTGGGCAGAGACCGTGAATAATATTATTAATAGTATTAATCAGAATTTGATATAATGCATGCTGTTGAAAATGAATCAGTTATAATGTTTAAGAACAAACAAAAAGGGAAATACGGACCAATAGCACATAACATGATGTGTCATGTGACTTCTACAGCGCTGTAGACTCAAAGAGAAAATTATGATTTCGGTAAATATTTTTTTTAAATGAATCATTTAGTAAATTTAAAAAAATAAAGACATATCCATCAGCAGGTCCAAAGAGACATTCAGTTTGCAGTGATATGAAACAGAAAACATCTTCACATTATAGGAGCCAGAGGTTTTACTGCAGAGATGACCTGAGCTGTTTGAGGTCACTGCCAAAAGATGTTCGAATGAAACATGTTTGAAGGTGTAACATGTTGAAACCTGTCCACAGTGAGGTCTGTTGATCTTCCAGAATAACGGGGACATTGTTGTTGGAAAGACGCTGCTGATAACTATTCATCTTCAATGCAATATCCCATTCACCTCCACTGTATCGGGGTAACGGCATTTCAAAACCTGCAGCACATAGAAGTGCAGCGGCCTGCATGAAGAGACAGCACCGTGGGTTAAGTGGTGAAATAGATGTTGTGTAATTTGGGTGAACTGACCCTTTAAATGTAAATGTAATCATGATGGAAGCGTCCTTTAAAGGCATCAGAGCAGCTTTACCTTCATCAGAGGTGACGTCCATCAACGCTGAATGGCTTCCTGTGAGCAGCGGCTGAGAGCTTTATGACCGAGCCGGAGACCTCGCTCAGCTGCAGGAGGAGGAGGACGGGCTGCTGGCAGACGGTCCAGACGGAGGGAGGGACGACCTGTATTTATAATAATACTTAACTGTATTATCACATACATAACAGGGTTAGAGTGCATTAAGTGCAGGACAACAAGAAATGAGTGTAGAGATGTGATATTAGATGAATTATAGATAGCAATAACTAGAAGGACACTCAGAGAGCACAGTCCTTCTCCAAGGCTGATTCGCTCCCTTCCACCAAGTTCCTCCCAGTTTCATGACAATCAGGTCAGTCGTTTTTTTCTGTAATCCAAACCAAAAACATGATCTCCATGGCGAAGGTAACGATGGCTGCAAAGACGTGCGTTTCAAATCTTCAGCTCAGAGAAATGCTCTGCTAAATGTTCTAGAACTCTGTGAATTAAAGTTATCATGTCATTGAGCTGTGACAAGCTTTGTTTTAGACGGAGCTCCTGAGGCCATGCTACTTTCAAATGATTCTAGCTTTCCAACATCGTCGACCCTATCTTTAAGGGGAAGTTCCAGTTTTTATCTCTTCTCCAGTGACCGTAGCTCCAAAAGTCGCTAAAAGTTGCCAGATGGCATCAGACGCTCTTTTGCATATCGGTGAAGTCATCGTGCATCATTTGCATAAAGCTTAGTGGTTGTGTCGGCTGACTGTGCACGGCAGGGTGGTCAGATTTCCTCTGAAAGGAGTGGAGGAAAAGCTTAGAAGTCTACCATAATGGAAACACTCCACAGCCTCTACACTGAAGTACGGTTTTAAAACGGTTGCAGCCGTTAAACGGCCTTGTTGCTGACAGAGGAGACAAAGACAGTCAGAGGAGACAAAGACTGTCAGGACCACATGGACATATTTATTCTGATATATTTCCAACAAATGCCGTCCCTCAAACTGCAGCTCCGACGTGGCTCCCAGCTCGCTGTGTTTTGTGATTCTGGTTGTTTCTGCCAGAGCTCAGCGCTGCAGCAGCTCGTCCTCCTCCACTCTGCCTTTAACAGTTTTCTCTCTCCAGAGTTCAGATGCTCAGACAGGTAGAGAGTGGGATTCCTGCTGATAGCAGGTGCTGCTGTCCTCTCCTCGGCGCTAAGTGCCTCCTCCTCTGCTCTTCCATTTTCATATTTCCACGCATGGCCGCCTTGACATTTAGTACAGAGGAATTGACTGTTTTCAGGGACTCTCGGGGGAGCGCTGTATTACTTTGTCCTGTCAGAAAAAGATGTCATGGAAGGAAGGTGATGTCAGTTCCGCCGGGTTGTTTATTGAATTTACGGCGCCATTATTTCGCCACTCAGCATGATTGTATTCATATTATACCCCATTCCACCAAGGTCGCCGGCACGCCGCTCGCCTGGTGACCTTGCGCTCGGGGCCCCTGGGGGGCCGGGTTTAACCAGAGAGACAGGGACCCTTCAGCTTTCAGCTTTGATGGACAGTCAAATAAAGCTGGAGCTCAATGACACACCAATCAGCCCGTGTCAGAGCCGGAGGAGAGTGGCGGTGGCGGCGGCTGCTGCAGCGGCAACGACGAGGTGAAAACAGGCGCTTTAGACCGCCGACTCAACAAAGACTGACTGACTTATGCCCTCACAGGGCGGCCCTCGCTGAGGTCATGCTGCCTGGAATTGCGGCATTGATCAGCGGCGAGGGTGACAATGTGTTGTCGTTGTCTGACCACCAATCACAGCGAGGAGCTCCATCCTGCTGAGAGATGGAGGTGCCTTCAGGGTGAGGTCATGGTTCCTGTTTGACTCTGCAGCCGTGACACCAAGTCGGTGTCCCGGTTATGAGTCTGATCCTTGTTTTCATCATATTCAGGATCTGATGTTTACGTGAAGCACAGACGACCGGCTGCTTTATGTCCTGAACTCATCGACTGAGTTCGGTTTTAAATTAAAAAAGTTTACAATCACTTCATATCTTTATCTGCCAGTTTTAGTTGTTTTAAGACTCAATTATAGACAAAATATGACTTGATGAGGAGAATAGTCTTCATCCTTAGAGGTTATATTGTTTATAGTGGAGTTCAATATCAATGATATCATTTTAAAACATTAGCATGCATTTGTTTTTAATCAATCTCCATCACCTTTAAACATCTACCTCCAGTATGATCCCACAGTAACCTCACAACTGATTCATCATAAAGAACATTACGTCTCTTATTTTCCTCACTAATGGAGAGAGCATCAACATTAATAATTCAATTTTATACAAAATTAAAAACACTATAATTTTTATGAATGTGGTAAAATAAACAGAACGTTGATGAAAGAGCATCGGAGCTTTATTAAATAGAATCATGTAGCGTGACATTTTAATGACATTTAGCATCACATCTCATCTTTGTTCTTGGAGGTGATTCAGCCGGAGGTCAAAGAAACAGACCTTTTAAAGAGGAAAGAGATTCTGAATGGATGAATTAGTATCTGTAGTGTTTCTGTAGCTCAGATCTTCTCTCGTCTGGACTGCGGTTCAGAGAAGGTTTGGTGAGAAAATCAACATGAAATATAAAAAGTTGATACAGACAAAAAAAGGATTTTTAAATATTTGGAGTTTTCTTTGCTGTTGTTCCTCCGGCAACCAGCGCCGTCAGTTCACGTGACAGTGACGTCATTCAGGCTGGTTTCATACATCGTTCTTAGCTTTACCTACGAAAACTAAATGCACTGTAACTTGTGGATTTATCCCATAAAATCCATTTGTGTGTAATTCACGTAATCGTGAACCCGTTTTATAAAGAGTGCCAGACTTTTCGCCAGGAGACCGGCGTTCGTGTCCCGTCTGAAACCAGAAGTCAATGTTGACTCATTTGCCACATTACTGACGTTCTTATATAACGCCACTTCTGGAGTTATTTTAAGTGCATTAATTGGCTAACTAAGGATGCATTTGACACGGTTTTGGCTGACTCTGATCCAGCCGTATTTATTGGAGCCAGAGTAAACGACCGATGTAATGCAGCAGAGAGAGGCCGAGGCTGCGTCTGCAGCGGGGAGGAAATGAGCAGCGAGGACCCTCCAGGAGCCGGGCTGTCGAGAGCAAACACCGACTTTGCTCAAATCGTGCTCCGATTCTGCCGTAATGAATATCAGCGAGGGCAGATTTTGTACTGGAACAGAGGTGTGCTGGAGACCTTCTTCAGGATCCTGAAGATAATCTGGAAAAGACAACCGAGACCAGATGGGTATTTTTGTCACCTAACACTATTGATAGCTGTTTTATTGAGTTGCCTCTTTGCTAAATGCTGAGTGAGTTTAAGTTGGGCTTTTATTGTGAAAGGTAAAAATGAGGAGTGCCGTTGACAATGTGGAAAATAATAAAGAGTTGTTGCCATCTTGGTTCATGCTGGTTCGGACTACAGAGCGTCCATGTTTCTATTTTATTACCTGCACAAGTAAAATCGCAACTCTGCTACACTTTGGTCGGGCGTCAGTAGCTCGCACGCAGTGCAACCTGGTACATGTAGGCACTGTTGGCACAACATAGCATACACCGAGGACTTTATTGCTTCAGCTGACTACATTTACCAACAACACTGATTGGACATCCACATATAACGAGGCGATTTGTCCCTTTAACTTCTCCTTTTACAAGTTGAGAAAAGATGAACCGCTGGAGATCACACCGAAACACGAAAAGCATGTTTTAATTTGAATGTTGGTACTGGAGTTTTGATCCTTTGTGGATTTGTAGAAGAGGAACTTTTAGATAATTCCATGATGCATTATGGGAAGTGTAGTATCCAACATGTTGGGAGTTTGATTTATAATAGGAAATTAAATTCAGGTCATCTCAGCATCTGCAAGTTCGACCATGAAGTTTAGGATAAGCTCTGTCTCCTGTAAGTCCCCCAACACTCAAACACCGGACTACTCCTTTAAACAGAGACAATAACAACCTGATAGGAGGGATGTGTTGGAGCTTCTGCAGCTGAAACCAAATCATGAAAATCACCAAATTTGGAGAAAAGTAGTTTCCAGCTAACAGCAGAGATATAAAGTCCACTCTCCAGCCTTAATGGTGTATTTTTTTGGTGCCAAAGCGCTGTGATGAATTGCTGCTCCGCTCTGTTCCAGCCACACACACTCGTGGTCGTGTTCTCCTCGACAAACCAGCGCGGACACATTATCAAATGGCAGCTATAGGCTGCAGTTATTTAAAGGTTGTCATGTAATTACTGCTCAGCGGCAGCCCTCATCTGAAGCCCTGGACGCTCTCAGGCTGCATTCAGGGTCAACATGAGAAAGCGGCGGCTGATTTTAGCGAGCGCTCTCAGTCCACTATCACACTGAAGCTAATGGGTTTTATGGAAGACACCTCTGTGCAGCAAAACAGCCAGGAAGCTTCAAAGAGTTCTCCATCTAATGCACTCATCCGCAGTAAAATGGTAACATGCAATTATCGATGCCAAAACGGCACCTCCATCCACTTCCATTTGTGGTTCACATCACACGGAGGATAACATCTATGTTTTGTAATTAGTATAATTAGCATTTCTCCTTGGCAGGTTGCGCCGTGTTGTGTTCAAAGTCGAGCTGACACGTCGGTAATGATAACGGTGACGGATTTATCCCCTTGATGTTTCATCAATCACACCGAGATTTTCAAAAACATAAATGTCCTTCCAAAACTGGAGTTTTTATTCAGTGGAAAACAAGCCCCGCGCTGCCAGAAATCTACATTTTAGCACATTATTTATATGCTGTGTCCCAATTTATATATACTTAACACTATAAAGAACACACTTTTTAGTAATGTTGACTCATTTGGAAGTTAGTGTACAAGAACTGTGCTGCAGCATTTTGTCTTAACAGGAAAATACAGAATCAGAATGAGATGTTGGAACAAAACTGGGTTTTGCAAATTTGAAAAGTTAAACTGTAAGTTAAATGTTTACACAAAGATTTATTATTAATGTTTTCAGAAATGTCTGCAAAGTCATCACAACATCAAAGAAGTACAGTTACCTATATACTGATTTAATGTGGATACTCTAAATGTGTCATCTCGTCTTTTGAAACACTGAATTGAAAAAATACAATTTTTGACCTTTGAAATAGAAGTTTGACTAAAAAGAAATAGCCGAAGGTTCTTCTCCGACTGTAGTACAAAATAAGCTCAGGAAAAAGCAAGTATGTCGACCTTGAGTTGAGTTTTCTTTTACTTTTTGTCAAACTGAACCAAGAAGCTCTTGTGACTACAATACTGCAAAGTGTTCTTATGTTACAGACATCTGACTGAAATGAATCTAATGAAACACAAACGACAGATCCTTGAGAGCTTTCGGATGTCGCCAATATTACCATCGGACGCTGAAGGCCGGAGTTCTCCTTTAGAAGGAGACAATAACAACCTCAGAGAAGGGAGATAGTTTGCAGTGAACACTGTGCGGCTGATTCCATGAACAGTTTGGATAACTTTACAAAATACAGTATTCATTCTTCATGGTTGATAAAAAGGTTTTTACACTTACGGGTAGCTCTAATTTCAAAATCAATCTGAAATTGACCTCAACACCTTCCTCTTTCAGCTTTAGAGTTGAGAGTAAATGTGAACACTGTGAACATAGAGTCACATCTAGTTTCCTGTTTAACCTGCTTAAAGTACCCAGTTTACTAATCCCAAATTCCATCATTTTAAAATCAATTTTCCTAAAAGTTCTTCCACTTTGATTCTCCATTCTTGTATATCTAAAGGAGTATATATGTAGCACTGACAGCTAGCGGTCCAAATTCAGAACATTGGAGCCGTGGTCCGTCTGCTCCTCCGATGTGACTGATAGCAGTCAGGGTGTGTTAGTTCACCGGCTGTGTGTCTCAAATACTCGCTGCCTTGATCCAACACCGTCTCACGGCAGGTCGTGAAATAGCCACAAAATGTAATCTATTTGATTTCATAATGAGTTCATAGACACAAATTTTCCCTTTTTTTTTGTGATGCTCAGCACGACTTTCAACAACCTGGACGCGTGTGTCAATTTCTGCTACAGTCTTTTCAAAATAAAACTACTTAGTTAGGATTAGGAATGGATCAATTTAGTTGGGCTTAAAATAACATTTGATTTAATGCTGACAATCACGAAAAAAAGTGAAATTTGTGTCCATGTTCACGAATCAATAATTAAATTTGGTGACTATTTCAGGACCTTCTGCTGCTTGATAACACGGCTGCTCACCGACCACAGAGACACTTCGGAGGGTCGAGGTCGGGTAGAATCGAACGATAACGTTTGTTCGCTTGCTTCCACGTCTGCAGAATGCAAAAGTGTTTTGCGTGCCAATAGAGCGCTGCAGGGAGGACTGATTTTTGTCGGCCAAACAGGAAGTTAGAATCCCCCTGATTCCCTCCACGAACAGCCAATGGGATTGTTCCATTGGGTTTTGAATTATTGCAGAAAATCAGCTCTGTGGCAAACACAGGTTTATGATACTGACATGTTTTGTTCAGCAAGATAATCTCCAATAATGAACTCCACTTTATGATTTATGAAGAGTGATGCATTCAGCAGAAGTAAAAAGCGTACGTTAAGCTATAAACCAACTCCAACGCGGTCACAGCGAGGCTGTGAAGCAGGACGAGTCGGCGTGATGACGTTCAGTCGTCTCATTTAGACATTTGTTAGCAACCGCCTTTTTTAAGACACATAAAGGCTTCAAAATTCACCAGTGAGATATTTACTGACGTTAAAATCTCTTCAGCTGGTTTTAACCACAGACATCTAAATAAAACCCATCGACTTCCAGACGAGGGAACAGGAAGTGATCAAATACTAACTCTTATTCAGGTTTTAGGACTCGTTCCTGCAGCTCTCTATTAGTTCCATATGTGGCAGTGTATTCAGTAGTTCATTTAGCATGTTTCCCTAATCTGTGATGACATATCATGGTCATGTTATGATTTATTACACTAAATCTATTACTTATTGGTCCTTTAAGGGAAGAGACTGGATGATTTATTTCCTTGAAATGTTCTGCAGAGGAATAAATCTCTCTGTTTTCTTCATTTGTTTTCAGATCTTTGGTATTTTATGTTCTGCTCTGTTGTTTAGTTGTAGCTTATATTTATTTATTTATTTTCATTTAGCACATTTAGCTCTCCGTTTATAATTCCCAGCTGGAATGAGTGTTTGAGAAGGTTCTTGATTCCCTCCCTTTGAAAACTACACTGTTGTTTTATTAGTTCATCTTCCTGTGAAACAAGAAACAACATGTTCAGCTTCTCACTTTACTGGGAAAAGAAATATGTATTTCTAACTTATTTTAATTTAATATTTGGACCGGCAGACTTGCGTATTCATGTTTATCTGAACCAGGGTGTGTTTCTCTGTAGTCAGCGTGCCGATGGAGGTCAGGTGTGGCTGACGGAGGTCAGGTGTGGCTGACGGAGGTCAGGTGTGGCCGATGGAGGTCAGGTGTGGTTGTGTCATCAGTGAGCAATGTGAGGCAGCTGCTGCTGGTTGGACTCCACCAAGTCTAGCTGAAGTAGAAGGTTCTGGTTGGATTGTTGTGTAGTTGTTTAGTTTAGTTTAGTTTAGTCATCCCTTTCATTGACTCAGTTTTTTAGTATTGATTTAAGTTTAAGAAGACATTTAATCAGTGAAATGAGTAATGACTTTAAGCTTTATATGACCTTTTGTTAATTTAGTCTCCCCCAGTTGCGTCTGTTAATGGTACATTCCAGTTAGTATTAAAGCACAGGTTTTGAGCACCAGCAAGCTTTTGATTGAGGGCAGATAGGGGGGGACCTCTACGATTTTATTCTTTTCTTTTCAATGAAGCCGTGGTGGAAATGAGCAGAAATAATCTCCTTCAAGCAGAGACCCAAACCAACATGTGTTAGTCTGTCTCTCAATACTCCCCTACTCTGTCTGTGGCTCTCAGCCCTCCTATTGAAAGATGCAAATAATAATACTACTAATAAAAAGAATCTCACAAATGTATAATTTCAGGGAAAAACCAACTATATGTGCGTTGATGGTGAAGAAAGATGTCACACAGTGACCCAGTGAGGCTCACTGATGTGTTTTTGACAACAACAATGGAGCTCTATGGCTCAGAGGAAGAAGAGCTATCAGGCTTTGATACTCACACAATACATCAACTGTTGGTTTTGATCTTTTCATGGGATTCAATGACAATAAAAAAATCTATAGAATCAATCAAACCTCAGCAGACATGTTCTTTGACTGATGGAAACGGCATGTGAAGACATCATCTTTGTCAATGCCGTGCTTCTGAAATGCTTCTACAACAGATCAACACAGTGTGATACTTTACACATATTATAGGAGGAGGGGAAGATGGAGGTGTAACACAAAATAAAACATGTTGCATTGTACATTTCTGCAAACCACGGATATGTTGAATGTTGATGTTTTTTGCATTTGGGCAGAGCAGGTGGCATCGTCCATACATCCAGTGAACGTTACTGCAAGTTACTGCAGTATAATATCACGAATCACTGTAAGATGTTTGTCAAATTAACAGGAACTTACTCGCAAAATTACCGTAAAACTAATTCAGGCTGGTCTCAAACACTGTTTGTAGTTATACTTACGAAATGTAAATGCACTGCAATTCATATATATAAATATATATTATATATATATAATATATATATATTATTATATTATTATTATATATATATTATATACTATATATATATATATATATATATATATATATAGTATATATATATATATAATTAAATCACCATCTTTTCCTAAACCTAACCAAGTAGTTTTGGTCACAGAACTTCCGTACTTAAGTTACGCCACTTCCTGTGTGGCGTAACTTAACCACAATCTTTTGCTAAACCTTACTAAGTACTTTTTCTGCCTAAACCTAACCGAGTTGTTTCCTGTAAAGATGGAAAATTATTTTAGAAAAGCCCTGAGCGGTAATTGATAAAGACATTCTTAGGAGAATGCACGAAAAAAGAGGAATAACTTTTCATAAGATATCATACGAACCGTTGTCTGAGAATATTTTGACTAACTACACTTTAAAATGAACTACAACATTAAACTGTTGTTTTCTGTGATTTATTTTACAGTGCTACTATAAAACCTCCCATACATACTGCTGTATATGTTACAATAACATACTGTTATTTAGCCGTTGATGTAAAATAGGAAAAAGGACAATTTGATAAAGACTTACACCCAGAAGACCGCTGCTCGTGTCCCGTGTGAAACCAAAAGGAAATGTTAAATTTGCACTTGTAATGCATGAAAGTCCACTAGAGGTGGCTATTTATTTATTTCTAAATTTCATTTAATTTCTAAATTTATTTCGAACATGTAAAATAAAAAATATATATATATATAAAAAAAAATAGATTGATCATACAAACAAGTGGACAGCCAGGAAAAAGTAGTTTTTACATACAATCAAAAGCTTAAGAAGTAAAAGAAATGGTCAAACACTCGATGCCTTGGTTTACATATTCCAAAAGGAGTGAGAAGAAGTAAATTTAAAGTTCCGTTGTTTTGATATTTTAAAACAAACCATGATTTGTATTGTCTTTAAAGGTTTATTTCATGAGTCTTCTTGTGTATTTGTGCGCATCTGAAGCTAGGTGTGTTTCTCTGTAATCAGCGTGCTGATGGAGGTCAGGTGTGTCTGTGTCATCAGTGAGCAACGTGAGGCAGCTGCTGCTGGTTTCATGTTGTTTCTAACCTTAACCAGTAGTTGTGTTGCCTAAACTGAACGTTAACAATGTGGCACAAGTGTGATACGAGGCTGATATGAAACGTGGACATTTAACATATCGGTGGTTTGCAGAAACATACCAACATGTGTTCAGGTGACTGTGTTGTAGAATCCCAGTGCACCTCCTCAGCCACCCAGGAAGAAGCTGCAGGGACTCTCACTTCCCTCAGAGATGGTTGATTAATTGGTAAATGGGCTGTCGACATTTTTAAGACCGATTTCGATTGATTTGTTTAGATGACATGACATACCGGGAACGGCTGCTCTCTTGTTTCCAGAAGATCCGACTTCAGGAGTCCATATTGTAAATGAGTTCAGATGGAGATTCAGTTGAATAGTTGAGTGGAAGCTGTGATGATTTGAAGAAAAATGTTTCCCTTCTGCTGATTTCTTATTTCCCCTGCAGGGGTAGAAAACATTAAAGTGTCTCAGCGAATGTTAACTCTTCAGCTTCCCGCTAATGTTCCACGACTGTGGAGAAAATTAACTTTCTAATGCGAGCTTTTACAATTCCACCAGTATGAATGAATGTTTCTTCATTAAGAAGTTAAAGCCTCCTTGGTATACATTATGTAAACCAGCACTCAATACACCTCAGGTGTGCACTTAATTCTGCTCTCCTCAAATCTCGCCGATAGCGTCATTAAAACCCCATTACGCATAATAAAGGAATGAGGACTCGCTCTGAATCGCTGAAAGCCAAAATATATGGAACACTTCTCTCAAGTGCTGCTGGGAAAAATAGACAAATCCTGAGTTTAACTCCCCACAAATGAAAACAAATGAAGAAATGCACATGGCAGCATTGTGTCAACACTGAACACAATTACTTGGATTTGGAGGCGGGACTCACTCAACATGAAATGATAGAATAAATGTGAATTGATGAAGAAAGAATGAATGAGTTTATTATTATATTGAATTACAGGTGGTGTCTTTAAGGTGTACACTGTGGCCCAAACTGAGAGACTGAACGTTGTGTAAAGCTGCAGCGTTGATGATGTTTCAGTGGGTTTCACTTTCCAGCCAAATGTTAAAATGGCAACATAAAAAAAAATAACACTTAATGGAGCTTTCACATTAATCGACCCTTCGCTGGCGATCGAGACCAACGATGAACTAAAGGAGCAACACTGGCTCTGTTTACACCTGGTGTTAACCTGCGTCCTCAGCGATACGATCACTAGTGGACAGCTTTAAGTACAGGTGTGAACGCACTCAAGACGCATTCAGATCAGATCTTTCAGACCACATTCAGAGGTCAGAGGTGGTCTGGGCCACATATGACCTTAATCTTTCAGCAGTGTGTAGTGAATATGTCCTGGGTCACATTAAGGACCTCCTACTCAACTGATGTCCAGCTGGGATCCGCGGAATCACACGGCAGGGAAGACACGGCCGCTTGTCACCATGGAAACGGCCTCTGTGCTCTACTGTATCATGTCGGTACAACTGTATTTTATTTTATTTTAATTTAAGAATATATCCCATCTATAGTCTCCATATCTCCAGACACCCTCCTGCCCGACATCCTGCTCGCTCTCTCTTCTCCCCGGCTCTCTGGAGCTCTGTTCCCCACTGTTGTCTGGCAAAGGCCTCCGTGCCGGCGGCGTGGACGTCCCCGGGGACCGCCGGTACAATAACCTTTTATTTTGATGTCAATACCATGTACCAGAATTCAGCAATATGTAGGATATTACTACTGACATTCAGAATGTACTTCTTTACACTAGATACAAAGACAATAAAGGGAAACGTTTTGTTTTACTTGTCCGACCCACTGGACATCAGATTGAGCTGTATGTGGTCCATGAACTAAAATGAGTTTGACACCCCTGACTTAAATGAAAGGCAACGTGACACATCCACTCCACAATGCAGAGAGTAGGAGGAACCATGATGTCAGTAGGCCCCTTAGCGGGTTAATGAATAGTGGAGTAGCTGGTGAACCCTCTATAGTTAACACTTGATGTGTTTATCAGACGTCGGGCGCTGATCGAGTCCCGAACCATCTGACCGGTGAGATAAATGAAGGTTGAATTGTCCAGAACATCGAGGAGGAGAGGAACTCATTAACCGTGACAGTGATGGTCATGTGAGATATTAATGACTATGATTGATGTTCACAGTGTTAAGAAACATAAATAATAAAAGCCAGAATATGCTTTTGGGGTTATTGCTTTCTGTCAAAACTCATCTTCCGCCTATAAAACCTTTACGAGCTGCAGAGAAACCTGGCAGGAGGCGCCGTCCTGGTGACAGCGAGCCGCTCTGAGGTCTGCGTTGCCGTATGGAAGAGGAGAGAAAAGTTGAATCCTGGATGAAATAGGATGTCCTTCACTTCCTCTCTTCCTACAGATAAAAAATAAATAACGCTTCAACTGCTCCGAGTCCGCTCAGAAAAACATGACTTCCTGTATCGCCGGGCGTGACAGACATGACAGGCGGAGCAGTTCTGCTGACACTCAGCCATCCTCTCTGTCATGTCGAGAGCAGGAGGAGGTCAGGCGTCCTGACAGCCGCCCGGACACGACGAGCCGCTCAGCCTGACGAGTCACCTTCCATCCACCTCGCTAAACTACCAACTTCCTGACATAACTTCCTGCTCGCCGCTGACGGACGCCGCTGCAGACGTCATCACGGCGATCTGCAGACAGCCGCTGTCAGGGAGGAAGGGGGGGGGGGGTCGACACATGAAGGGAGACGGAGTCAATTAAAACTAATAGGAAACAAGAGAGCGCTCAGGGTCAGGCAGGACACGGGGGGTGTGTGTGTGTGTGTGTGTGTATGCGTGTGTGTGTATGAGTGTGTGTGTGGACCAATTACAGTTTCACAGCGACAGACATTTGGTCTGCTCCTGTGTTTTTGTTTGAGTACTACCGTTTTTAAGGCTCAGGTTTAGACTTAGATTTAATATACACAACTTTAAAAAAAACCTTAACACCCAGTTCCCTCAAGTAGCTTTAAATCTACATTATCAATATTATTATATGAATATTGGGTCGCTCAAAATGACAAATCCACAGAGAGTGATCTCCATCTCTGCAGCTCTAGCTTCTTCTTTAAGGGACAGTTCACCCCAAAATCAAATAGGCCCACATACAGACGTAGGCAAAGTTGTTGGTAACGTTCCGTTAAAGAAAGAAAAACCCACAATGGTCACTGAAATAACTTGAAACTGACAAAAGTAATAATAAATAAAAATTTACTGAAAATGAACTAATGAAAATCAGATATTGTTTTTGAATTGTGGTTCAACAGAATCATTTTAAAAAACAAACTGATGAAACTGGCCTGGACAAAAATGATGGTACCACTAGAAAAGATGTAAAATAATGTGACCATAGGGACATGTTAAACTAAGGTGTGTCCTGTAATTAGCATCACAGGTATCTTCAAACTTGTAATCAGTCAGTCTGCCTATTTAAAGGGTGAAAAGTAGTCACTGCTGTTTGGTATCATGGTGTGTACCACACTGAACATGGACCACAGAAAGCTAAGGAGAGAGTTGTCTCAGGAGATCAGAAAGAACATTATAGACCTTCATGTTAAAGGTAAAGGCTATAAGACCATCTCCAAGCAACTTGATGTTCCTGTGACTACAGCTGCTCATATTATTCAGAAGTTTAAGGTCCATGGGACTGTAGCCTACCTCCCTGGACGTGGCCGCAAGAGGAAAATTGATGACATATTGAAGAGACGGATAATACGAATGGTAACCAAAGAGCCCAGAACAACTTCCAAAGAGATTAGAGGTGAACTCCAAGGTCAAGGTACATCAGTGTCAGATCGCACCATCCGTCACTGTTTGAGCCAAAGTGGACTTAATGGAAGACGACCGAGGAGGACACCAAATCATAAAAAAGCGAGACTGGAATTTTCCAAAATGCATATTGACAAGCCACAAAGCTTCTGGGAGAATGTCCTTTGGACAGATGAGACAAAACTGGAGCTTTTTGGCAAGTCACATCAGCTCTATGTTCACAGACGAAGAGATGAAGCATCCAAAGAAAAGAACACTGTACCTAATGTGAAACATGGAGGAGGCTCGGTTATGTTATGGGGCTGCTTTGCTGCATCTGGCACAGGGTGTCTTGAATCTGTGCAGGGTGCAATGAAATCTCAAGACTATCAAGGCATTCTGGAGCGAAATGTGCTGCCCAGTGTCAGAAAGCTTGGTCTCAGTTGCAGGTCATGGGTCCTCAAACAGGATAATGACCCAAAACACAGCTAAAAACACCCAAGAATGGCTAAGAACAAAACATTGGACTATTCTGAAGTGGCCTTCTATGAGCCCTGATCTAAATCCTATTGAACATCTGTGGAAGGAGCTGAAATATGCAGTCTGGAGAAGGCACCCTTCAAACCTGAGACAGCTGGAGCAGTTTGCTCACGAGGAGTGGGCCAACATACCTGTCGACAGGTGCAGAAGTCTCATTGAGAGTTACAGAAATCACTTGATTGCAGTGATTGCCTCAAAAGGTTGTGCAACAAAATATTAAGTTAATGTTACCATCATTTTTGTCCAGGCCAGTTTCATTAGTTTGTTTTTTAAAATGATTCTGCTGAACCATAATTCAAAAACAATATCTGATTTTCATTAGTTCATTTTCAGTGAATTTTTATTTATTATTACTTTTGTCAGTTTCAAGTTATTTCAGTGACCATTGTGGGTTTTTCTCTCTTTAACGGAACGTTACCAACAACTTTGCCTACGTCTGTACGTATTCTTGTGAGGAGCCGAGTGTTGGCGATATCGGCCGTAAAGATGTCTGCCTTCTCTCCAGTATTAAGAAAGTATGGCACTCGGCTTGTGGTGCTCAAAGTGCCAAAATAAATCCATTTAGAAAACTCAACAGCAGCGTCTCTTTCCAGATATCATGACCCGGTTACTCACGGTAATCCACAGACGTTGTTGTGAGCAGTTTCACATAAGAACTATTTTCTTTCTACCAAACTACACCTGACGACCGTATCACCGCGTAGAAGGAAGCATGCATCGTGGATCAGAGTTAAATGTAGATTACATATACTTTAATTTAAACACTAGGGCTGTCGATCGAGATCTCTCAAGTATTTAATCCTCTTATCAACATGGGAGTGGACTAATATGCTGCTTTATGCAAAATGTATGTATATAATTATTATTGTAAATCAATGAACAACACAAAACAATGACAGATATTGATCCAGAAACCCTCACAGGTACTGCATTTAGCATAAAACAATATGCTCCAAACATAACATGGTAAACTGCAGCCCAACAGGCAACAACAGCTGTCAGTGTGTCAGTGTGCTGACTTGACTATGACTTGCCCCAAACTGCATGTGATTATCATAAAGTGGGCATGTCTGTAAAGGGGAGACTCGTGGGTACCCATAGAACCCATTTACATTCACTGATCTGGAGGTCAGAGGTCAAGGGACCCCTTTGAAAATGGACGTGACAGTTTTTCCTCTCCAACATTTAGTGTAAGTTTGTGTTATTTAACCTCCTCTGTGACCAGCTGGTAGAACTAGTTTCATATGATACCAGTATCTTCACTCGAGCTTTAAAACTGAGCTGCTACAACCTAAAAATCACAAGTTGCAATAATGCGTTAAAGATATTAGTGGCGTTAAAACAACTTTGCGTTATAACGTTTATATTGTAATGTATTATATGTTCTCTATGAGTGCTTGTGTGCTCTTTAATGTGTGTTCAATAAAGAATTAAAGGGAACAACATGGCATCCTCTTCGGCTGAGCTGTAATGCTATAGTTCGATGGTGTTAGGTGAGAGATATGTGATATCTCCGACACTCTGCAACTCACACCGAAACAGTCTAGATGGATCAATAGCACTCCAGATTTTGGGGTGAACTGTCCCTTTAAGCTCCTAGTTTTCGTTTTACTGCACATTCCCTGTCTGGTCCAGTCTCCGTGTAAAACCAGCAGTAAAGTAGAAGTGTCTGGCTGGTACATCTTTAACTTTATTTCATCTTTAGTGCTCCTGTAGACTCTTTGGTAGATGTTGATTAGACTCTTTGGTAGATGTTGATTAGACTCTTTGGTAGATGTTGATTAGACTCTTTGGTAGACGTTGATTAGCTCCGTTTCCGTTGTGAGGAACAACAGACGACACACGGAGCTGCAGCCAAACTACTTGTTGTATTAATATTGTTTTATTGTGTCTCTGCAGCCACTTTAAAGCTTCTTCTTCTCTGACTTTGGGACATGATCAGTTTTCTGATTGGCCCAGGCATATATGAAAATGTATGCATTGTTAATCCTTTGTTGTTTCTTTCTACTATCCGACTCCGCTGGAATCTGAATCTGTTTTTCTTTCTACCCGTTTCTAGCAGTTGTGTTTTTATTGAACCCAGAGGGGAAATTGGTTTGTTAACAGCAGCAGTGAGGAGGAGTACAGATTACAGAGCAAACAGAGGAGGGTAAAAAAACAAGGTAATGAAGGGTGTGAATACAAATAAAATCATATTAAAGTGTGCGTCTTTATGATGGTAATAAAATATTAATGAAACCTTGTAAAAGTGTGGAAGAGAAGGATAAATGATTGACTCTAAGATGTGCTAGTTAAAGTCTGATGGTATGAAACTCACTCTGAATAAACAGACCTGAGCTTCCTCCTAATGATCCGCCATCTAATTACTGCAGGTAAATTAATAACAAGATTTAATGTTTGATTGGATATAATGATGTGTAACCTTTTAATACATTTTCAGTGCAGTAAAAGGAACGACATGCTTTACTTTGCAGTTTGAATCCACCTCAACACTCCTCTTTGTTTCCAGGTTCTCTTCTCTTTGTTGGTCAATATGTTTATTCTCTCATTGAGGGTTTCTAACATGGAGCTGAGGTTTCACACAACGAACAAACAAAAATAACTTTATTCAAGTGTGCTATTAGTACACTTCTTGAACTTATATGGTATACTTTCCCTTGACCTTTTATACTTTATACTTCACAAAACTATAGTTAAGTATACTTGGTTTATACTTGTAGGTAATATTTTGATAGATATGTACTTAAAGGCCTACAGAAAGGTTAACTTGTATTGTAGTCGTGTGCACTTTTTGATACCAATACAGTTTGTAAATGGATGTTGTGTAATAAATTTACTTAAATTCATCAATCATTTTTATGTTTTTGGTTTCTCCGTTCATCGTGGAGGCGAGGCGAGAAAAGACATTTTTTTTAGTCAAATAGCAAAAGTCTCTTTATGTAACACATAAATCACTGACTAAGTACTATAAGTTAAATTATATAAAATGTACTTTCATAAACTATAAAGTGGGCTACAAGTATATACAAGTATACTTGAAGTAAAAAAAATATTAACCTAGTAATTTACCGAGAGTACTCTAAAGTGTACTTTCATAAACTAATAAGTGTCCTCAGTGCACCCCAACCGCGTCGTGCCCCCTGGCGGGGCTCGGCCCACGTCTGTGGCGATGTCGGCAACCCACCCGACCCGTCTTCAAACACGGACCAAGGAGTCTAACGCACGCGTGAGTCAGAGGGTGCAAGCAAAACCCTGTGGAGCAATGAAAGTGAGGGCCGGTGCGCGCCGGCTGAGGTGGGATCCCGGCCCAGCGGGGTCTGGCGCACCACCGGCCCGTCTCGCCCGCACCTTCGGGGAGGTGGAGCACGTGATAGGACCCGAAAGATGGTGACGAGAGGTTAACGTCACGCTGCCGTAAAGTGGTATCGGTGCCGTTGTGTCGGAGTCGTTTTGCGAGTACGAGTGCGGACCCGATACCCGATACCCGATACTGGTATCGGGTATCGGTGCATCCCTTATTTTGGTCATTTAGTGAACAAGGGGGAGGCATCCCCCCTCAAATCACCTACTGCCTTTAAGGAAATGTTTGTGGAAATGGTCGGACTGTGTCACCATACGTGACCCTGCTGGTTATTTTTAAACCAGATCTCTCCGTGGACAGCAGAGGAAGCTGATTGGTCCGTGTGTGTCAGCCATTATCTCACACTTCAGGACAAACACTGAGCACTGACTCACATTTCTTTCACCACCCCGCTGGATTCAACATGTTTCCAAATCCCTCACCAAAATGACTCGGCTTTGTGAGGTTACATAATCATAACAATGCTCCGACCGAGCTGGCTTCAATTTGGACAAAATACAAGAAAGACGGTGAATTTGTGGCTTTGAAACCTTTGAAATGATGTGGACTGACGGATGTATTGTGACACTACTTGATATTCAGAGCTTCAGGGTCGACCTCATTGACTTCCATTCATTCTAACTGGGACTTTTGTCTGCCCCCCCCACACACACACACACACAGCAGCCACATGCAAAAGAAGAAGTGGAGAGAGACAGTCAGCCACCATACCTCCACAATACCCTCCTCATTGAAAAGCACCTTGGGATAATGATGGAGGTGCTCCTAAGTGGCTCGGTGGTCAAGAGGAAGCGGGGCTTATCGCGGTTGCCACGGCAACCGGTGGAGGAGAACATCAGACAGACGCAGATGTCTTGTCTCACTCTCTGTGTGCTCGCCCGGCCTCGTTAGGAAACAATCTGCAGCGGTTTTCATTTGAGAGGGGAGGAAGGAAAAGAAAAAAAGGCAAGAGGAACATTGTGTCTAAGCTGATGATGGAGGAGAATATTTCTGCATCGGCTCGCGCTGAAGCAATTATTGGCAATTTCATCATCTATGAATTCATGAACTGTACTGAAATCCATTTGTCCCGCTGCCATAGAGGAGACAGAATAGGGTTTAATTGCCCTCCTGCGTCACGCACACGAGCATCGTTCCTGTTCTGGGCTTAAATAAAGGTGGGGAGGCTTCAACGCTTCCAGCTCATTCTGCCTTTATTATTTCAATTTGTGAGCACGGCTGACGACATTTGAACCGGAGACGGTCGTCGTCAGGTAGAGACGGCGACCCCGATCCGGTCCAGATGCTTCAGACACAAATGCTATTGCAATAAGTCAAATATGTAGCCAAAGATGCTGATGATCTGTGACGTATTTCAGAATAAAACTGAATATGCAGACAGGATCATTTCAAGAGGGAGTTGATCAAACCATTCAGGGATCTGATCGCTGAGCGCGGCTTCTCTGGAGAACCACCGTGATGTGGAGCTGTAGATGATCCACCCACACCTCCCTCAACCACACTGGAGGTTCTTTACATTCAAATGTGCAACGATCTCATCAAAGAGTGAGTAAAAAAAGACATCTGATGTCTGCTTTAAGTACCTGACCAACTCTATCAGACAGAAACCTCCTTATTGGAGAAGTCTTCCAAACACTGAAATACATTAAATGACAACAGAGCCAATGTTTCTAACATTCTTGATGTCTACAGTGTCTGCATATGGCCACTACAGGATGGCTAAAGGACACACTCCTTCCTGCATTGAATCTGTACATTGGCGCCAGACGCACATTAAGAGGTGCGGCATCGTCCAAAATAGATGGAATTACTGTGTATACTGTTCCATTTGAATCAGTGCTGCAGACACATTTCAATTGATATGAAAAATGGCAGGGCTATCAAACAAATAAAATATTTTAACACGATTAATTGCAAATTAATCGCACAATTTTATGTTTCAAAATGTACCTTAAAGGGAGATTCATCAAGTATTTAATACTCTTATCAACATGCATAAAACAATATGCTCCCATCATAACATGGAAAACTGCAGCCCAATAAGAATTAGTATGTAATTATGAATTAAATCTATGTATAATTCATCTTTTCATTCCTGCTGCCTGTTAGTGTTCTATAATGTTTGCTGTGGTTTATATTTGTCTTTGTGGCTCGTGCTGTGACCGGTTTCCTCTCACTTGGACTGTGAGAATAAATCCTGGATGTGTGACACTAAATAGGAATAAATCAAGACGTCAGAATGTAAATTCTTAAGTGCACACGGAGCTCCGGGGCGGAGGCATCGGGAGCAGTGATGGAGGCCATTAAGCAGCGATGTGGAAGTGATTATCCTCAAGACAATCAGACGATTGGCAGCTTGTGCTCTGAGGTTTGAATTTTAAAACGGGCCTGACCTGCTCTCTAAAGCGCCGCCGTCGCCACCATCACTTTTTTTCTGATCGTTTTCACCGGCGTATCATCATCTCCTGACAGGCTCTGATCTGAGATCAGCCTGCGACTGCGTCTGTCATCTTAAAGAATGAAAAGGAAGGTAAAAAAGCATCGCTCTCAGTCCTCTAATGGGCCCAGATGACTGCTCACCTTTTGAGCTTAACGCAGCCTGAGAGCAGCAGGTACATTCCTCTTTCTCCCTTCTCTTTCATTCTCTTTCCCCTCACCTTTTTTTTTCCTCGCCGTCAGACTAACCTGCGAGCTGATAATGGCTTCTCCCATTGAGGATTCATCCCTCGTTCTATAACTTTCCCCCTAAATGCAAATACACTCCATCACATCTTTTTGACTCCCTCCTCCTCCCTCCTCCCTCCATCTCTCTCCGCTCCTCTTTCTGTTTTTTTCTGTAGAAGCATAGCAGAGGATTAGCAGCCATGCGTGACTGATGGGGAGAAGATACGCCATCAGAATAAGTTAGAAGACGAAGATCTCTCCTCCTCCTCTCTCTTGGTTTCTTTGTGCATGAAAGAAATAGAGAGGAAAAGAGAGAGGGGGAGATGCTCTCTCGCTCTCTCTCTCTGAAGTGTCATCCTCTCTGCTCGTCTTATGAAACAGGAATAAGTGGCTGGTTGAAGTGGAAGGAGACTCTGTTGGGGTGAATCTAATCCGATGCATGTTTCTGTGGCTGGATGTGACGCCACATCACCTGCACCGCAGCCCGAGGCCCTCATTACTGTCAGCAGCTGACTCGCTCCGACTCTCTCTCTCTGAGTGTGTGTGTGTGTGTGTGTGTGTGTGTGTGTGTGTGTGTGTGTGTGTGTGGTTTTATACCCACATGTGGGAATGAAATGGTTATAAATTCCTCCAACACCTGTGCTCACAAAGTATGTGTCGATCTGAATGCTGCACTGGTTTTAAGCAAATGTCCAAAAAAAGCTGTTATTGTGTTTGTCCATCAGTGACACAGGTAGACAGGTGTGTCGGTCCACTCGTCTGTGTTCTAGCACCTCAGGACCAAATGTCTAGGTCATACATGGCTGTTAGATTTAGCCCGGTTCTGGAGGTGCAGGACTTGATGTCAGCTGAGAATCAGTTTCTGGTGTTAGCAGCTGGAATATCAACATCTTGTACTTTGCACTGACGCCTTGTCAGACCCCTCGGCGTCACTTTTCAGTCGCAGTAAACTCACGGTTAATGTTGTAAATTAAACAAAAACACTTGCTGAGGTTTAGGAAAAAAAACATTGTTGGGCTCAAAATGACTCCGATTGTTGAGTGAAAATGAAACCTGGATGAAAGACTTGTTTGTCGGCGCTTGACGCTGACGGCGAGGCGTCAGTATTTGATGCCCCTGGACTAATGGGGTAAGGTTGAAATGATAACATGTTGTTTTGTTAAACAAATACTGTTGTACAGTTTGTATTTCTAGTCATCTTTTTTTACCTTTTTAATCCATTAAAAACGCCGTCTCCAGCTGACTTCACGGTTTTCAGCTGACTCATTTATCAAATGAGAATGAGGCTAAATGTTCCCTGCACAGGGATACACATAAAGAAACAGCCTTGTTGTTGTAGTGCAATGTAAAGCGGGTCAGATCTTGTATTATAAGAAGTATGAGGACGAGATCTGCTGATGTGATGAAACCTGGATATGTCCTTCTCTTTATCCACCTTCCATCTGAACATCTGGAGGCTCGTTGCTGCTGCTAATTTAAATGTACTGCACCCTCATTACCCAGAATGCCCTCTGTCACCCAGGACACTTTTAGTTTCTAGCCTCTTTTTTCTTCTTCTTCTTCTTCAAGATTAATAACCTCTCTGTCGGCGGTTGTGTTTTCCTTTCTCATCCAGGCCTGAACCAGGCTGGAAAAAAACACGTTTGATTGGTCGGCTGCTCTGGGATTGGGCCACGCTGTCACATGACCGGCTGAGTCAGCAGAGTTTTCTCACACACACACACACACACCCACACACACACGCACACAAACACACACACACACACACAGACACAGACAGAGCACTGATGACCTCTCCAGAGACGGGCCTGACCCCATTACAACACCACACACTGCTCTCTCTCTCTCTCGCACTCCAATTTAAAGTAACGAGTGAGTGCTGGTAAAGTTATTGATCAGCTCAATAATTATAAACCTACATCCAACAAAAACATTTTACAAGAACGTATAAAAAAGATAATCTGACGTATAATATTCTAAATTGACGTGGTGAACGGTTTCTCATACACTGTCCGTAGCTCTACCTACAAATACCACTTATATATATATCACATAATCAATGTGTAATCCACGTAATGGAGAACCAAGGAGGGTTAAAAGAGGAGATGTCGCGGCGTCATATCATTGGGGTACAACTCATGCGCAGCATAAATCAGCCTCCATTCAGCAGCCTTGTGGCGGAGCGCTAGAGAGCGACAGATGCTGCATAGGGAGGAGGTCGGGGTAGAGACATTGACACACGTTGCTGGACATTCGTAAGAAAATGCACGAAAAATTAAGAATAACTTTTTATAAGATATCATACTAACCATCCAATGACGATGCATTGAACAGCTACAGAGCAACATGATGATTCATTTGGAGTCTTTGTGTTTGTGTCCACCTGATGAATCCTGGTCTAATACTCTGTCTCTTTAGATGCTGAATGCTCCGCTGCGTTCACCAGCTCGTCTGCTGCTGAGCAGGTAGCGTACAGTGCTGTTTTGGATCACTCTCTCATGACTCTCATGGTTTTGTTTTTGGAGGTTGGGCCGGACAGATAAACAATGAGCTGAGACTCGTTATAAATCTCCGTAAAAAGAACTATAGCCATATGAACGAGTCCTTGCACTACTGTTAATGTGCAGAGGTTTAACCATAGACTGTATAGAAGAAGTGGAGGTAGCCCGTTGGTTTGTGGACGACAGTTTTGAAACCTCGAGTTTGACATTTTTGTTATCGGCATCTTGTTTTTTTACAACCAGAAGTGACACTAGAGGGTGGAGCTAAGTACAACTGAACGCTGAATAAGACATTTTTAGGTGACCAAAAATGTTCTAATTACCTTTGATGAAGTGAAAACACGCTGTGAAAGGGTTAAAGTTCTAAGACGAAAACATGGACAACTCCCAGACCAGACAACGCCGTGGTAGCGACCTGTCAGTCACCAGGTAGCCCCGCCCTAAAGCATCCCCTGCTTTATGGTCTATCTGACTCTAAGTGGGACCATCATTTACTAAATGAACATCATGCTGTATTGAAGAAGACTTGAAACATAAACTCATGTTTACAATGTTTACTGAGGTAATAAATCAAGAGAGAAGTAGGATCATTTTCTCAGAGACGTCTATAGAAGGAGAGGAGTCGCCCCCTGCTGGCGGTTGGCCTGGGTGCAACACAGCAGGAGGCTCTACAGGAAACAAGACTTTGACTGTGACCTTTGACCTGCAGGTTTCGACTCTTTCTAAGCATCAGTTCAGGCTGACAGCAGTTCTCCCCTCAGAAGCTGGACCTTGTTCAACTATGTTCAGTACAACTCGTATTAAAAACTGCCACCTGGCTCATGACAGCAGCTGAAATGTACTTTAAAGCACTTTGAAGGCGCTGCCAGCTCTGAGTGGATCAAACCGTCGCCGGCCCGGGTTTGGCGACCGAAGCGCTGACGCCACCACCCCGGGAGAAATCAGCGGCTGGAAGCGGCCCCTGTAATTACCAGCCGCTCCGCTGCGCGCTGATTGATGCCTCTTGATGAAGTAGTTCAGTGATTGAAGAGTAACGACGCACCGGGAAAATCTATAAGAGGCCTTTAACTGCTGCTGGAGAGGAGCGCCGGGATTGGCCGTCCTCCATTCTGCTGGTTAATCAGACGGCGGTTTGGCCCCCCATCACACGGCGGGCCAACGATCATCCCGGCTCATCAATCAGATCGATCAATCACCTGATAGAAGGAGCACAAACAGGCGGGGTCGGAGCTCCTCACCTGCTGCGACTTCACTCTCACCTCCCCCTCGGCTCTCTGATGACCTGGATTTATTCAGCGCCGTTAATGCCAGAGTGCTGCTGCTTTTATACTTTTATGCTTTCATATTTCCCCAGCTCCGTGTGGGAAAGTGCAGCTTTATATGGAGGGCTGAGGGTTGCTTTTACACAGAGCGCAGGGTCAAAACAGCCAAGAACCAGTGTTCTAATCGGCTTCCTGGTGTCAGACAGCAGCTCCATCAGCTTCCAGGAGAATCTGGAGAGAAGACATAAAGACAGATTGATGTAAAAAGGATTTGTCAACAAACTGCACGCTTTAAAACAAATGTATTCATACAGATACGTTGTTGAGATTCACTGTTTGCGAGAGGAAACGGTTTCATTTGTGTTCAATATCAAATTAAAGTGATCCTGAATCAAACTTACAGAGGCACACATTTACGTTTCCCTGCTTTGTTCTTTCTTTTTAATAAAATGTGCGACTGTAGGTGTGCCTGGTCAATCTGTGAAGCACAATGGATCCACAGCGGACCACAAATACTGTTCAAAGTCCGCTGAATGAAGCACCAACATGTATCATGTTGCATTGCTTTTTCCAAGTCCTGGCGGACACCGAAACGGCCATTTGGAGACTCCAAAATGCCACTTACTGTAGTAACCAAATGATATCATGGGTCTTTAGAACAGTAAAATACCATGTATTTTTTAAATAAAACTAGATAAAAGAACTCATAAAAACTGTTTATTTTGTGGAAAATGTACAAAACAGAAAAACCAATATAGCTCTATTATATCAAATGTAATTAGATGGCATCTCTCCTCAGCAGTGCTGATGGTCAAAGGGTTCCTGCTGGCTTCCCTCTCTCTCTGTGTGCTCCTCCTTTACCTCCTCTGGCTCTCTTCTAGGTGTGAAAGCAGGAGCAGGGGGAAGTGATGGTCCTGGTGATGCTGGGGAAGTGATGGTCTGGTGATGCCTCCTCAGTAGAGGATCAAATAGTGGAGCTGGGACGCTTTGCAGTATCTCCGTCATACTCGGAGGACAGTGACGGGAGCCAGAGATCTCTAGGGGCGCGTTCACATCAGGGATCCGAGTACACTGAAGTTTATTCTGAAAAGACTGTGTGCATGTAACGAGAGGAAATTAACTTTTTCTTAAGATATCATACGGACCATTATGAGGATAAGCTGCTCTGCATTACAGTACGTAGTCGTAGTCGTCAGAAAGCTGAACACCCACTAAGTTGAATTTATTTGGCATAAAGCAGCTCAAGTTGTGGAGTCGTCACCTCCGTCAGATGAACATTTTGGTATTATTTTAGCGCGGTGTTTCACAGGAAGCTGCGCCCGTGCCGAGCGTCACCGCGGCCTCCCGCGTCCTCTCATCCTCGGCTTCTATAATCAACATGGCAGCCGTGTTTCTGCCTCCTCCCCTCCCTCTACTCCTTCCTCTCCTTGTCATTATCACATGCAAGACTTGCCGTGACAGGTAGGTATTTGCACGAGATTAGGGCTGTAATATTTTGGCATTAAGGTGAATTAATACAGAAATGAATATGGAAAATGCGGGTAATTACCAACTCTGAGGCGCTCTGAGACACTTTAGGGACATGTCAAAGGATTTTCTCTTCCCGCTGTCTTCTTTAGCTCCTCTCAGACTCCACCATGCCTTTTCTCCCCTGCTGTTTTCTTCTTCTCCTCCGTTAATAGCGGAGCGACCCCCGAGCTGGCAGAGAGAGAGCGTACGACTGGTTGAAAGCATTGATTATCACGGAGCAGTCCTTGATGGAGCTGTTTGGCTTGATGCGTGTAATTGTGGTGTAATTAAACATTGACACAGGGGCTTTAACGGAGGCCTGTCAAACTCTCTGACCTTCTCAGCGGCTCGGAGAGGTGAGCACGCCATTTATTCCTGCTGGAGGCAGACAAAAGAGGAGGTTTGCTCTCTGCGGCGGGTATGAGTTCACAGCAGAGACTCTACGATGTGGAGGAGAGGTCGTGTTCATGTATAGTCTCTCGTTCATGTTATCAAGATAGATACACTTCGGCTTTCAGACGCATCCTTTTCAGCTTTCTGTAGCTGAAGTTTAGGTCATCGTTGTTGCTCCAAATGTAAGAGCATCAAACATCAGAGACCATAAAAGATCATCAGCCACAAGTAAAGGACAGACGGCAATACTTTTACAATTTACAATTAATCTGTATTTTGACATTCAATATCAATACTCTTAATACAGAAAGTATGCAAATCATAAAATGTATTTAATCACAACAGAGTCACTGTCCGTCTTCCTCGCACTTCCTCCTGACTTGTTTCTAAGTAGCTGTTGGTGACTTTCTTGCTGAACTTTGGATAACTATCCTCAGACGAGGTCTTCAGGGATTCCTTTAAGTGTCTTTTAATTTATGCGTTTGTTCTGCCACAGTTTCCTCTGCCCAGCAGCAGAGAGAAAGACCCAGCTCCTCTGGGATCAACGGTTTCATCTTTAACAGAAGGTGAAGTAAAGCCATCCCTGCAGGGTTGTGTTCCAGAAGACCTTCCATCCTGTTCAGGGTCATGCAGAGTTAAAGCTGAGCTGAGCTCATATTGGGTGAGAGAGATGCTTCAACAGGTGGTTAGTTAAGGCTGGAGAAATAGTTCATTCAACCCAAACCACAATATTACCCTGCTGTTACAGAGCCATCTTCATCCTCCCTGTACACACTCTATAATGGTACACTATGTTGAGGAGGGTTACACCAGAAACACGCCAAGCAATGACAAAGTGCGGCTCGCCAAAACTGTTCCCTAAGATCTGTTTACTGATCAGCATACTTGCCAACCTTTCCGATTTTCCCGGGAGACTCCCCTTTTTCATCGCCCTCTCGGTTTCCTCCCGGGGTCACAATTCTCCCGTATTTCTTCCGATTTCTGGCTCTGTACGGCGTCTATAATCCCTACTGTTTCCACCCGGACGACATACAGCTACAACAACTGTCGTTTCCTGGTGGAAGAGAGCAGTCCATGCTCGCAACACAGCGCGGTTTCAGCTCATGTTAGAGCTGCGTTCGCCGCTGGGTTCAGCGCACATCACAGCGCGCAACGCCCAAAGTTGGCCGTTGCTCGATGTAGCAAAAAGCCGCTGTGACGCCGCACAAGCCGTTGCAAATAACGTGTTTCAGAGCGCAGTGGTGTCGTTGTCACGTTGTGTCTAAAAGGACCTTCAGTGAGTGAGAGAAATAGAAGAGAGGTCAAATTAGAAGTTTACCATGCAGTGTACTCATTATTTAGTTATTTTCATTGTTTTAAAGTCACCAGAATGCAGGAAACAGAGTCTCTGAAACTCAAACTGCGCTTTGGTTTTGAAATCCTCCCTGTTTTATTTTTAAGGTCTCAAGGTTGGCAAGTATGCTGATCTGCTGCAGGTCCTCTCTGGGCGCGCCAAAAGTGAAACTATCCCCAGCTTTTAGTTTGGCAGCACTTCACCGCCGCAGAATCAAACGGAAGCAGCTCGCTGAGCTCGGAGCGGCCGCCGCAGCTTTCCACAGACATTGCATGGCAGCTCCTCCGGTGTTCTAATTCTTATGAGTCATTATTGGTCTTTGTCTTGTCTCTTGAAGTCAACATGTACAGTAGTTGTTGGGCATTTGCTGAAAGAATGTTGTCATTTATTCTGGGAGGACAGTCTCCAATTCTGGGTGCAACTAACAGAACCTGCATGTCACCGGACTGTGAGAGGAACCCAGGAAACCTCATAGACACATGCAACTCATTAAAAATCACACTGACGTTAGACGATGAGGGTTGGGAAACAGCAAGATGGACCTTGTCGTGTAATTTCCTTTTGTCAACGGATGGCACATGTTTTTTTTTGCAGGGGAAGCATCCTGACTGACATTAGAAGAGATTGTGGGTGGATCTCATGGATGTGGAAAAAACAGTTACCGATATTGGCAATAGAAAAGTGAAAAAAAAGCATAGACAATAGACCGGGAAAAACATTTAAACATTTTCTGAGGTGCTAAAAAAAGCATCCAACTTCATATGTGGAGGAAAAAATGGGCGACTTCTCCCTCTGAATGTTCCTCCTTCGGTTTCATCACGATCATATTCCTCCTGTTTTTTTTTTCGTCCACTGTGGTTTGGTTGGAGCACTGCGAGCATCACCTGAGGTGGAATTGAAATCTAAAATGTAAATGCATTTCCTTCTGAGGTGTGTGTGTGTGTGTGTGTGTGTGTGTTTTGCAGCATCAGAGCAAACACATCAGGAGGTAAAGAAGGTGCACGCCGCCTCGCTGTTGCTGCAGAATCATTTCGTCGTGCATTTACATGCAAATTCGGCCCTCTGCTGCCTCTCTGCAGCCACAATGGAGCTCAGCAAATCATTGTCTCATCACAGAGAGATGGATTTCATCCCCGGGCCTCGTGGATATGGAGGAGAAACCGGGCTGAATTCATATGTGGAAGCTCTCTGCGGCTCTGCCAGCGAGCCAGACTCCTCATCCTCCATCACGGAGGAAGGCAAACAGCCCGGGCCCTTTTAGCATTTGTGCAAATGTCAGAGAAAAGGACAGATCTCAGGAATTAACAACAGCAGAGGTGGAGGAAGCTAAAAAAAAACCTTCTCCAGAACAAATGGATGGACTTGTGGTGCCAGCCGCTGGCTTCTCCTCCACAGAGAGGAATTAATCAGCGGAGGCTCAGAGCCCGACGCTCAACACAGTCATGAAGACCATAATGAGCTAAATATTCAGTTCATAAAGCATCCAGCACCATGAGCAAGCTCTACATTACAACTCATCCAGCACCATGAGCAAGCTCTACATTACAACTCATCCAACACCATGAGCAAGCTCTACATTACAACTCATCCAGCACCATGAGCATGCTCTACATTACAACTCATCCAACACCATGAGCAAGCTCTACATTACAACTCATCCAGCACCATGAGCAAGCTCTACATTACAACTCATCCAACACCATGAGCAAGCTCTACATTACAACTCATCCAACACCATGAGCAAGCTCTACATTACAACTCATCCAGCACCATGAGCATGCTCTACATTACAACTCATCCAGCACCATGAGCAAGCTCTACATTACAACTCATCCAACACCATGAGCAAGCTCTACATTACAACTCATCCAGCACCATGAGCATGCTCTACATTACAACTCATCCAGCACCATGAGCAAGCTCTACATTACAACTCATCCAGCACCATGAGCATGCTCTACATTACAACTCATCCAGCACCATGAGCAAGCTCTACATTACAACTCATCCAACACTATGAGCAAGCTCTACATTACAACTCATCCAACACCATGAGCAAGCTCTACATTACAACTCATCCAGCACCATGAGCATGCTCTACATTACAACTCATCCAGCACCATGAGCAAGCTCTACATTACAACTCATCCAGCACCATGAGCAAGCTCTACATTACAACTCATCCAGCACCATGAGCAAGCTCTACATTACAACTCATCCAGCACCATGAGCAAGCTCTACATTACGACTCTGAAGGTGACTGATAGACATAAAGTAAAGATATGATTTGGTTCAAAATCTGTCCACTGCTTTTTTGTATAATTGCTGTAGGCCAGAGGTTCCCAACCTCTGTTCCTTGAAGCCCCCACCCACATCATCACCCTTAAAACACATTTATGAATCCTCAATTTGAACGAGGGGATTCAGTCTATTTAACGAGTCAACTTTCTTTAATGGATATAACTCGTCAGTTGCGGACGTCAGTGACGGATTTGCCAAGCAAATGCAGATATATAATATGATCTTTTTTTTATTTACTATAATAGTGTTAGAGCCAAAATAGATGTTGTGTTGTTGTGGTTAAATAAATGGAATGTAATATTTGTTAGATTGCTGCTAGTCCGCCCTGTTAATACAGATGCAGGCCTCCCTTTGTGTGCAACAATAGTTTTTTTAGCGCAGTGAAAATGTTGTTTTTTAAAGACTAAATGCCGACAAATATGGATTGAAGCAGAATATTTGTTGGTTAAATAATGTTGTGGATTTTTGTAATGATTACATCTATCTTTCTGCAATAAATTTTGAGTTTACAATGCTCAACACACGAGTCACATACAAACCTACGCAGCCACCACTGGAATCTAATTCTACAAATATTATAATACTAATAATATCAGTGTATCCTGATCTTTATCTTAAGATGTCTGTTTCCACTCTCCAAATCTCCAAAATTGAGCTTGTGGAGTTAATATGAATATAATATATCAACTGGTTTTATAACCTCATAAGAACTGAGCCGACTCTGTGAGATGCTACAGACTGAGATGTGGTTGAAGAAGCAGTAAAAGCAGTAGAAGTGTTTTTGTTGGTCAAAATGATTTAAAAAAAGAAAATAAGTTGTACTTTTAAAATGCGAGGCCTTCAGATGTCCCGGCTTCACAGTAACTTATTCTGTGCTTTAACCTTCATATCAGCGGTTCTGTTATCCGTTCCTTCAGATGCTGGAGAGTTAAAGTTTGAACCAAACTCCTAAAAGAGTTTTTATAGCTGAAGCTCAGTTTGTATTACGGGGGGGAACAGGAGGTCAGCAGCGATGTCACATCTCACACTCCTACATACAGGAACTGGAAAACCTTGAGAGGGTTAAAGTTGAACCTGAATGGAAGTTAGCCAGGTGCATCGTGGGGGAAACCAGCAGAGAAAACTCCAGCGAGAAGTCTGCTGCCAAGTTCCTGTCAAACTCTGACACTGATAACTGCTGCAGGAAAAAGAGCAGACAGCCAGCGCTTCTCTCTCATGTTCACAAAAATCCAGACCGGACCACGTCTCCGCGGCGGTGTTGTTGGGAGAGCCGAGCCCTCGCTAATCTTTGGCGACTTCAATGTTATCTTCAGCTGGGCGGGCGGGGCGTCTCGGCGGGGGGGGAATCTCATTTTCTATTCAGTCTGCTGCTCTATTCAGAGTGGAAATGCCTCCTCATTAGGCCGACCGGCCACAGAACATCAAATCGTCACATATCAATGGGATTATGTTATCGTCCGAATTGGATTCTTGTTTGGCTCCAACCATAGAGTGTGAGGGTTTGACCCAGCGTGAAGCACAGCGAGCGGCACAAACCAGATGGGATCTGAGCTTCTGAATGTCTCCGTCCCGACCAATGACTGATGGCTTCTCTTAATTACTCTCCGTCTCCGTCTCTGTGTGTCTCTCTCCGCTTCTTTTGTCTCCCGTCTGACTGTTGACTTCTGAAGGTCTGCGTTTGCCCTTCAATCAGTCGCCTCCATTATCACTTTTCCATTAAAGTTGGGAAGGAGAGAAAAAAGAAGAAAAAAAAAACAGCTGAAAAGAACTCAAATGAAGCTCCGGCACCAGAAAGCAACTAAATTGGATTCATCATTATCGGAACAAAAAACTTCCAAGGACTGAGGATTTAGAACAGAATACAAAAGAGCACGCGGTCACTTAAACAAAAGACCGACTCTTTGTCCTGTTGAAAGAAAACATTCACTTTCTGATGAATCTGATCTACATGTTCATAAAGGAGCTACGCAGCGGCAGCGTGATGAATCCAAACAAAGCGGCCTGAACAGCCCGTTATCTTTGCACGGCCGTCGGCGTTAGATACCGGCGCACAAGGAACCATTTTCGTGTCACAACGTCCTGTCACACAACGTGTTTACTGCGACCAAAAAGTGACGCTGAGGGGTCTGACAGAGCGTCAGTATGTGATGAGTTGGGCTGAGAACGTGTCGGTCTGCATCGTTTGGGTTGAGATGGAACCATTCTGGGAAGTCTGGTGCATCATTTTGTTTTATTTTTCAGCCTAAAGGCCTTTACACACGTGCGTGCTATTTATACACATGCCAAAGTATTATCTTGAAATGTTGTCATGAGTACTTTCACACAGAACGTGAATATTACAACGGCAAAAAAAGCGGAACGAGGTTGATTGATCGTGCGGAACAGGTTGAGTTGGGCCTATATTTATATTTATGAACTTTATTACTCCTCTCAACCTTGACAAAACCAGATCCACTCATTACCTTCTTATCTTCTACAATAAAAGCACTAGACATAAAATATTCACCTGCGAGTATTTCACATGTTTGTGTTGTTTCTCCGTCGTGCCCCCGGTGTGTAAAGACCTTAAGACGTGCACATTTCTTTTCTGGCGTCTGTTTCATGAATTAACAGAGAAAACATTACATCATATAGCTCAGCGTCATTATTGGAATAAATTCAGGGTTAAAAGTAAAGTTGTGTCTCGACTGAACAAAGTTGGATCCGTGGTACTTCCCTCGAAAAAAAGATTTTTGATGCTTTTGATGCAGCTTCACTAAGAATATATGTTTTAATCTGAACAAGACGATTTAAAGCTTTCAAACATCCTCCATCTTTGTCCACACAGGATGCGTTCAGGCACAGTACTGAGTGTAGGTCATGTGCATTTTAGCAGCACTCAAAGTCCAACACACAATCACATCGGTCAGTTCTATTTATTTATTTATGTAGAGATTTATATTTGTCTTTCATGTTATTTTAAAATGTCATAATTCACATGATGTAAAAATATTTAGAAAGTAAAAATGGAGAAACACATAAAGAAGCTGTTTTTCAGCAGCAGCTACACATTACAGTGAAGATAGCTGTTATTATCTTTCTATCTCTCGGGTCGATTTGTTACTTCGTGTTATTTGTTTTTGCTTCTGATAATTTCTTGAATGTTTTTTATGAAACTGCAGCAAACAGCTGCAGACACGACAATATTCAGACTCCTCCAAACTGAACCTGCAGCCCCAACTGTCCAGTTTGACCCGACGAGACTCCACTTTAATATTCATTCAGGAAGTCCCAGTGGGACCAACGTCGTCTCTGGGGCTTCAAACCAGACAGAGGAGGAGGAGGAGGAGGAGAGGATGAAGAGTGGTGGGAGAAGACAGGCACAGTCGAGGTGTTGGGAAAGGTACAGCAGAGGAGAGGAGGATGGAGAGAACAAAGGCGGAGGAAATCAACTACCTTTTTACCTATTTGAAATGCACAAAAACACCTGAAACCTGGAAACAGAAGACAAAGAGCGGGATGATGGAGGTCAGAAAGAGGAGGAAGAAGAAGAAGAAGAAAGGGGAGAGTTTGAAGTAGATGACAGGTAAAGGAAGGAGTTAAGATCTGCAAAAGGAAAAAGGAGGAGATGCAGAGAATGAAAGGAAAAGACGGAAAGGAAGCAAGGAGGTGAGGAAGGAGAGGAGATATAAGATGGAAGAGTAGATGGGGAGGAGGTAAATAATGACCTTGTGGGAGGTGGAAAAGGAGAAGGAAAGGAGGCAAGGAAGGAAAGAAGTGTAGGAGGTGAGCAGTGTCCATCCCAGACGGCACCGACACACCGATGATCCTACATCTGTAATATGAAGCCTGGTTTTTCAAATGAAGAGTAGAGTGAATGTGAGCTGGCAGGTGGAGCAGAAGCAGGAAGCACTAATCGGGTTTCAGGTGTAGCTGCAGCAGCGTTAGCCGCTTCTCTGGGAGCTAATCATTCAGGGAGATTCAATAAGAAATGACCTGGGAAACCTCAGACCTCTGACAGGACGCTTTATTTCATCTCCGTGTGTTCATCTCCTGAACTCTGCTGCTAATGCTCCTCTTCAGTTCCACCTCCACCCTGTTACACCTAATGCTCCTCTTCAGTTCCACCTCCACCCTGTTACACCTAATGCTCCTCTTCAGTTCCACCTCCACCCTGTTACACCTAATGCTCCTCTTCAGTTCCACCTCCACCCTGTTACACCTAATGCTCCTCTTCAGTTCCACCTCCACCCTGTTACACCTAATGCTCCTCTTCAGTTCCACCTCCACCCTGTTACACCTAATGCTCCTCTTCAGTTCCACCTCCACCCTGTTACACCTAATGCTCCTCTTCAGTTCCACCTCCACCCTGTTACACCTAATGCTCCTCTTCAGTTCCACCTCCACCCTGTTACACCTAATGCTCCTCTTCAGTTCCACCTCCACCCTGTTACACCTAATGCTCCTCTTCAGTTCCACCTCCACCCTGTTACACCTAATGCTCCTCTTCAGTTCCACCTCCACCCTGTTACACCTAATGCTCCTCTTCAGTTCCACCTCCACCCTGTTACACCTAATGCTCCTCTTCAGTTCCACCTCCACCCTGTTACACCTAATGCTCCTCTTCAGTTCCACCTCCACCCTGTTACACCTAATGCTCCTCTTCAGTTCCACCTCCACCCTGTTACACCCACGTTAACTCACTGTCAACTTAGAAATATTCATGTTCTTTATGATTCAGCATTTTTGTTTTTTGACGCTTGCTTGTATTAAGGTTGTATTAATGCTGTGCAGTCCCACTTTACGAGGGACTCCACAGCATTTTCATCCCTTATTGTCCCACGTCCCACATATTGAGACAATGTCCCACAAATTGTCATCGGCTCTAGTTTTCAAAAGTCAAACCGCTGCAGGACAGACGCTTCTTTAAAATCCGTCTTTTCTCCTGTTGGCTGTGTAGAAAACAGGAAGTCTGTCATCATGGTTGCTGTCAAACTGAACACACGTGGGTGAAGAGCAGGTTAACATTTCACCGTCTTCGCTGCGCTACGTCCAACGGAGAAAATCCCGAGTCACCGCAAAGTCCCAAGCTCTGCAGATTTAGGCGGAATATGATGGAAACTAGCACAAAGAAAAGGAAGAGCAGCTACAACAAAGACTAGGAAACTATGTCTAAGAAGTTCTTATCCGTTGTAAGGAGATTCTGAGTTCTCAGTTATTGTTCAATTTAACACGGAGAGGGAATACGACATGAAGCGACACAGTTCATGTGAGTCTCACAAGAAACGTGCAGCTCTAAAAGACATTTTTCACTATTTTTTTTTTCACATATTTTACCAATAATTTGCAGATATTTTTCATTAATAATCTGAGACTTGGCATAGTGACTACTTTTACTTTTGATACTACAGTTCAGTACCAAGTATTTATTTTTTACATATTTAAATAATATGTTTAAGACATTTTTTGGGATATTTTTCATTATTTTTTTCACATATTTTACTCAGAAGAAACGTGCGGCTCATAAAGAGACGTACCGATCTCTGGATGCATTAAATCATAGAGATGTTTACGAGATAAGAGGCAGAATATAAATGTTTATTATTTAAGTTAGATAGACATTATATCAACATTGTAGACTTCCTCTCAGCCTTGGTGACGTGTCCCACATTGTCCCACATTGTCCAACACAAACATACTCTTTGTCCCACATTAGGTTTGTTGGGATCTGTATGTGTTATGGCTGTTAAGAATCCCTCATTTCTATTGTTGTCTATTGTTTAATACTGTAATATTTATTATCAAATGTCACCTGCACTAGTACATAACTAACTTTTATAGTGTGATCGCTTTCATTTCTGATATTTTCCACGTATGATATGATGAATACTGTGGGCCTTCATACTTTAGTGTGATTAGAAGTTATACCGGCGTGCAAATTAGTTTCTACGTCCTATTCATCGTCTCAGTGTGCTTATATACCGCCATTATGAGAGAGGACCAATGTTAAGCTGCGCTACTCCTGGCGACTAAAGAAAAACACCATAAAGCATCTGTTTGGTTTGGTAAATGTTATTCATGTCATTCATTTATTTATAGTGGAACCTGTCATATGTGACACTTTTTAGAGTTTTCTTGGCAAACCTACAGTATATTCTACATTTATATATCCTATATTCACATCAACCCTTTCTTCAGATTCATTTAGCTCTGCTTATTCTGAAAAAATATCAAATCAAATGTGCACAATACAAAACAATATTTGATTTGGTATTAGTTTCACCGGTTGAGGCTGAAACCTTGTTGCTGCTTTTTAAAGGTCAAACGGCTCAATGACACACAAAGTCACTGTTGTTTTTTAGAAATCCCTCAAAACTCTTTTTTTATATTTGTAATTGTTCTTTATTATAAATTCATTCTGTTTCTCACCATTTTATTCAGCCATCTCTTACTATACTTTAAAGCACTTTGTAACATCACTTAGAAGTTTGCTGAATAAATAAATGTAATTATTTCTTGTCCTTGTCGCTCTCCTCTTCTCTTCCTCCTCATCCTGCCTCCTCTTAGCTCTCCTTCTGTTCCTCCCTTCCTTCTCTTCCCTCTCCTCTTCCTTTATCCCTTTAAAGTCAAAACAAAGTGCCTTAATCTGATTTAACTTTATTCCTTCCCTCCTTCCTTCCTCTCCTCTGTTCTGTCATTCTTATATTCCTCCGTCACCTTCTCTCCATGGCGGTAGGAGGAGGAGGAGGAGGAGTGGATGATGATGGCAGAGGAGGTGGAGGAGGACGGACAGGTCGACACGCTGCCAGTCATCAGCCATTAGAGCGCCGCTCCATCTTGGTCCTGCAGATCAATGGGCGGCGTAATGAAAGCCAAGCGCTGCCTCGCTGTGACACACCGTGAGGAGAGGAGAGGAGGGTAACAAGCAGCCAATGAGACGACGGCGTCGGCCATGTCCTGTGCATGAAGCTAATAATGCAGCTGATCGACGTGCGATGCTGATATTATTAACCTGATCCGCTCCGCTCCGATCGATTGAAGAACTAATCAATACAACACTGCAGGAGCTGATTAACCTGAGCGGACTCTAATGAAACACACTGATCACATTCCAGACACACACACGTATCATAATCACCCTGGTTCACTGGAGAAATGTATTTCTAGTCTCAGGATAGTTTAGTTTGAAGATATTAAATGAAATGTAAAATGTTGTGGACTTTAACAGGAATCAGCCTCCAAGAAATCAATCAAATCCTCGTTGGCAGTTTACAGAGAGTTTTATTTACTTCAGTCAGCGGCGGAGGAAGAAATCAAACTCTTTACTGGAGTAAAACTGGCCAAACCACAGTGGAGGAACACTTAATTAGGAGTTAAACATCTTCCAAACCGTACACGAGAACTGCCAGTAAAATGCACTGGAGTACCAACAGAAGAGATGCTCGTTGTAAATATTAACTACCAGACCTTTAATTTAGCATATTTACATGCTACCAGAAGAAAGGAAAGGAGAGTTAAATGAAGAAGGAAGGACGTATTGTACAGGTTCAGACAAAGATCATCTCTTTGCATCACTTTAAATTAACTTACAGCAGACATACATGTACAACAGAGGATGTGCAGTACTTCATTACATTAATAACATATTAACATATTAACTTTCACAAGTCTGCTCCAGATAATACACATTACTTGTGTCTGCACTCTCAGAGACCTGAACTGTTAAACATGCTTAAATACAATGGATTTCCGTCTGATCTATATCTACGTGGTGTTGACAGTTCTCTTTGCTCACTACGCCTCCCTAATCCCTCATTAGGCTGGTAGGATTTCAGTAAGGGTTACCACTTCACTACCTTACTACATACTGGGGTTTTCGTTGATGTTGTTAGTGAGTAGAGCTTTCTCTCCATGTTCCCTGTAAAACAACCTTTTGACTTCAGTTGACTTAGTTAACCTCTACAGCCCTAGGGCTGCTGGAAGGTGTGGTTCTCCTAGACAGACAGACCCACAATAAATGAAGAGTAGCTCCACAACTAGCAGGTCTACCTGCATGATCTTGGTCTCTATGGATAGGTAAGACCTCTGATAATTCATCCCCAGTGTCAGTAACACTGTGACTGGTTCATCACAGTTTACGTAGGCATAGTAACAAAGGAAACATTTATATTTTGTATCCTCTCCTAACATGTTTTCTAGATCAGACAGTGGATAACACCATTATAGCAACGATGCCGTGCACAGAGACGCCTCTGAATTCATTCAGCAACTCCTCGACTACAACTGAGCCAAAGCAGATAGAAATAACACAAAGCACATAGATTCTATAAAGGTTTTAGTCAGGATAGGACCAGGAGGACTCTCCATCTGGACCACTTGGATACCCAAAGTGTGCCAAATGGGTTTTCTACCTCTTGAAAGCGATTCTGGCTCTAAAACACTCCTGATATCCACTACAGGAGGCTATGAGCACACAATGGAGCCTTCAGCCATGACATGTACCCTGTGCATCATCACATTCTACCATTGTGCATCCTCACATTCTACCCTGTGCATCATCACATTCTACCATTGTGCATCCTCACATTCTACCCTGTGCATCATCACATTCTACCCTGTGCATCATCACATTCTACCATCGTGCATCATCACATTCTACCCTGTGCATCATCACATTCTACCATTGTGCATCATCACATTCTACCATTGTGCATCATCACATTCTACCCTGTGCATCATCACATTCTGCCATTGTGCATCATCACATTCTACCCTGTGCATCATCACATTCTACCATCGTGCATCATCACATTCTACCCTGTGCATCATCACATTCTACCATTGTGCATCATCACATTCTACCCTGTGCATCATCACATTCTACCCTGTGCATCATCACATTCTACCCTGTGCATCATCACATTCTACCATTGTGCATCATCACATTCTACCATTGTGCATCATCACATTCTACCATTGTGCATCATCACATTCTACCCTGTGCATCATCACATTCTGCCATTGTGCATCATCACATTCTACCCTGTGCATCATCACATTCTGCCATTGTGCATCATCACATTCTACCCTGTGCATCATCACATTCTACCATCGTGCATCATCACATTCTACCCTGTGCATCATCACATTCTACCATTGTGCATCATCACATTCTACCCTGTGCATCATCACATTCTACCCTGTGCATCATCACATTCTACCCTGTGCATCATCACATTCTACCATTGTGCATCATCACATTCTACCATTGTGCATCATCACATTCTACCATTGTGCATCATCACATTCTACCATTGTGCATCATCACATTCTACCCTGTGCATCATCACATTCTACCATTGTGCATCATCACATTCTACCCTGTGCATCATCACATTCTACTGTTGTGCATCATCACATTCTACCCTGTGCATCATCACATTCTACTGTTGTGCATCATCACATTCTACCCTGTGCATCATCACATTCTACTGTTGTGCATCATCACATTCTATTTCTAGTTCTATTATAATAATGAAATATGATCAAGTCGATAATAACAAATGAGATCAATAACAATGTAAAAAAAAGAATCCAAAGACAAGTATGTACATTCAATACAAAAATATTATAAAGTAAAGATATAATTTCTAGTGTTGATTTTGTGACTAAAATATTTAAATAACTGTCAAACAAACCTTGTAGGACTAAATCCACTTGGAGTGTTTTAGTCGCGTTAAGGTCTCGTCTTTTAGAAACTATTCAGAAAAAACATCGTCAGAGCATTTAATGAAGTTTTTAAAAGCAGTGTTTTAACACAACGCTCAGGATAAAGAGGTACAAGAGGTAAAAGAGGTAAAAGAGGTTAACATGTGAGAAGAGAATACAGTGACACATTTATTGTGAAACTTTCAACTCAAACTCTCCATCAGACTCAGGCGACCCTGCAACCTGCTGCAGCTGCTCAATATACTCAGTTGGTCTTGGATGAACATGAGTCATCAGTACAAAAGATGAACTATGTTAGAAAATATCTGATAAGCAGTCAAATGTAGGAGTCTGGGAACCTAAAAACTCCAAGGTTGCTTTTAAAGATCTAGCCACAGAGCTGAAATGTCTGGGCCTGGTTGTCAACATTTTATACAAGCTGTGACAGAAAGATGTTGAAGTCTGACCCAAATGAAAAATCTTAATAAAATCTATCACTTAATTTTTAGTCCGTATTATGAGGCCTGAAATACCTGAGGATCAGCATTTCAGAGAAGCTGAACGTTGAGATATTTCCAGACAAAAACCGCTGATGACACCTGATATCCTGCAGGAGACCAAACGAGGACACTGCAACAGAAACTTCTCCGACTCTCTCTCAGACTTCACTCTCTCTGTCTCTGCCGTATCAACACCTCCTGCCTTTCCTGTCTGAACCATCCAGCAGCAGCACAGGTTTAATTTTTCCCAACAGTTCCTGTGGGGCCGGAGCAGCAGAGGCAGTAAAGCAGGAAGGCCATAAAACCTGGGAAAGGACATTTCTGTAATTCACTGGAACGTTATGATTCCCAGCTGAGAGTCTGAGGAAGTTCTGTTTAACTGCTGGCTGCTGAGGTGTCTCCGCCGTCTGATTTACTCTCCTTCATCTATTCTGTTTGGTCTCTTAAATGTAAATCCAATAAATGAAACACTGAACCTTCACAGCTGAGACACTGCAGCTATATTTAATCAATCTGATCCGTTACATGCACTGAGATATGTGACCAAAAGGATCCTTCATCTACGGTCCGAATGCTCGTTGGATCATATCATCCACAGGCACTTATAGACATTTTGTGATTGTTCATGTATTTATACGCAAACTGGAAAAAAAACAAAAAACTATAAAAGAGACAAGTTTATGTGCATTGTTTAGATTTCCCAGATGTTTCACAACGATGTTGCTTCCTCAGAAGCAGAATGGAGGAAGCCAGAGCTGTATGTGGAGGGAGAAGACAGGAAATCCCTCCCTGAGGGGTCAGGGCACGAGCACAAACTAAGCTGCTTATAAAACTTCTAAATGAGGCGTCGATGGGCCTTTCTACACCCTGAACTCCGTCTGTCGTCACTCACAGCTGAATGAAGCAACTCCTTTAAGGTGTACGGTATAAATACTGAAACTGGCATAACGTTAGCAACCATTTTGCCATTTCGTAACCGACGAACCCGGTACCGGTAGTCACAAAATCATATTTTTACAGTATAATATTTTTGACTAATGAGTGAACAGGTGGTGGTTTACAGCTGCTCAACACATTCATCATTAACTACACACATCTGATGAAAAGAGAAAGTTTGAGCTGAGTGGACCTGTTCTAATTAGCAGATTGGTTTACAGGAGTTCTAAATGTCTTCTTCGAGCCTTTCTGGGTCTTTTTCTAGATAATATCCTCATCAGACTAACTGGTGGATCAAGACGTCTTTATGAGCCGCAGTTATTAACAGCACCGCGTTCAAACCTGCGTCTGTCTACAAAACCCCTCGCTCAGCTGCAAACAGGCTGCGCCGCCCCGCCTGTAATTTGCAGTGAGCTTAGTAAATCAAGCTGTTAAACGCTGTTTCAATGCGACTGGATGTGACCCATCTGTTGCACAGACGCAGAGAGGAGCTGAATGTGACTGAACTCAGAGGCCTCGGGTGGATCTCACCTTCGTCTTCTCTAGCGGCTCTTTCAGTGCAGTCTCTCTCTTGGAGTCCTGAAAGCTTCATGTTTATCCACATTTACAGAGACACTCCACCTTCAAGCTCGGCCACATTTATCCAGAATTACAGCTGCTGAAACAGATTCGACCTCACCGCTGGTGAATAGAGGTCACTTCAGTATTCTTCACAGCATCTTAAAGATTTTTTTTTGTGAGTGTAAATAATGAAAAGGATGGAAGAAAAGTGGAGCAGAGATGTGACCTGTAAGTTTCTAAAGCAGGAGAAAGTATTATTTAGTTTTTATCTGTTGAAAAGTGCTGCTAGTGTTTGTCTTTTCTTTCTAAATGAATCCAGTTTAGATGAGCCAGTGTGGCGCTTTGTTCAAGCTCATGTCCTGCCACTGTGATTTCTTTTTTTTTTCAGGTACTGCATTTACCAGCAGATAAAAAAACAACCTTCACTTTGTGTGTGTGTGTGTGTGTGTGTGTGTGTGTGCGTGCATGCGTGCGTGCGTGCGTGCGTGTGTGTGCGTGCCTCCTTCTTTCTTCTCTCGGGCAGCAGCAGAGTGTCCTTGCAGAGCAGAGGACGACTCGCTGTTCATCTCCTCCATAAATCTTCAGGTATACGACGGAGCTCAATTAGCGACGGCGACGCCGCGCTCCCAAATGTCATCGTCTTTTGTTGCTGCCAGACAATTAGTGGCTATTAAATATCTTTTATTGTTGTTTGTGTGTGTGCGTGTGCGTGTGTGCGTGTGTGTGTGTGTGTGTGTGTGTGTGAGAGAGAGACAATTCTCATTCAGCATTCAAAAGCAAAGAAGTGCAGCCGGTGTCATTAAAGGAGCACTTCACCCCTCAAAATGATCATTTGTGTATCAATTACTCGAAGAAAACCGTTTTTCTCACATGCCTCCACGGTGAACGGAGAATCCAAAAACGGAGAAAATTATTGAGGAATTAAAGTAAGAACAGGATTCGGTACGGTTTTAGACGTAGTGAGCACACGACTGGATGAATGAGACTTTGATTCTAGTGCACGAGCTGTGTGAGAGTTTGTAAACGGATGTTTTGATATAGATTTGCTGTTAAACGCGGCCCCCATTGACTTTAGTTCATCACGACTTTTCTCCTTTTTTGAAATGATAAAATAAAAGATCGACCTTTCACACCGTCGTGTGATCCATCGTTGATATGAAGGTTTTGATTATTGTGGCTTTAAATGATTTTATTTATCAAACAATTTTGAAATATATCTGTTTTCAAACAATATCTCTGAAGCTCCCTCTGTCTGAATACAGCAGTGTGTCATAATCCAGCCCGGTCTCACGGGAAAGGTCATTTGTACGCCACGCAAACATCCACAGAAAACCACTTAGTTAAGTTCTCTCCTTTTATCACTAACTCTTACCGGTGCGTTTACGTTGCAGTCAGTACAGGATACAAGGCGTACAAATGAAACGCAGAAATAAATAAAGATCTACTTATTGCACATTAAATGCATTATCATGGCATTAATATGCCGGCTGCGTAATCCCACTACAGACTGACCTCTGACCTGAAGTGAGTAATGGGTTTCAGACAACACAGAGAAACCCTTTTTACCTGCAGACAGGCAGCAGCAGTTATCTGCCCCCAGTCCACATGAATCCACAAACACTATGAAGACACCAATTTTAGGAAATTTAGATGAATATAGATGTGCGGCACCTTCTGTCGCTCGCCGGCTCGTCCATTTGTCTCCATTAGAGTCTGCAGAGAGAATTAAGCCGTGCATCTGTTGCAGGTCATGTCTGGATCTGTCAGCGGCACGCAGCAGCATCACCGCTCGCCTCGGCACATGGAGGATGTACGGAGGTTCATCAGCGACAAAACTACAAGAGACACAAAGTCACTTCAAATGCAAACTTTAGCTTGTTTGATAGCTAAACCAACGTGAAGCTGAAAGCAGGCTGCAGATCACAACAGACAAGAAACAGACCAGACTGAACATTACAACTGTAAATAATCAGGGGAACACAGAAACAGCAACATGGAACACTTTCAAAAACTTGTTTTACTTTTGCGAGACGTTGCTCGGATTAATTACTATGCAGACGTCATTCAGTGTGACCGATGAGTCAGTTACCTTTCTGACCGCTCACGCAGGCGCAGAACGTACGTGGTAGTTGGCCGTCGGCTGTAATCTTTGCGGTGTGTTCGAGTGCAACTTTCTGGCCGAGACAAAGGTGACGTGAGGCGACTCAACGGTGGCCTTCTTTACCATGAGTTCTTTGATGTCGGCTCGGTGTGTCCCCAGCTTTTCCCTAAAGAATTTAGGTTGCGTTACCATCAAACTCCATTTATCCGTTTTTTTTCCACACTAACACCAACTCGATCACTGAAACACAGAGATACCAACGTTGTTATACTGTTGGCTCACGAGCCTCGTTAGACGTCAGATATCTTCCATAGAGATTAACAAAACATTCATTTTGGATCATCCAAATCTTTTTTAAATAATTAAGATTTATCTTCATAATTTTCTAAAAGCTCTGTGAAGGTATTCTCTCTTTTTATTATTATTATTATTTGTGTACATACATTTTGTCATCTTTTTTTCAAATAAATGTGAGAAGTCTGCAGTAGGAAGTAGTCTGCTGTTACTTGAGTTTGTTTTGAAGATTATAAACCAAAAAAACAGCTTCCTCTAAAATCTTCTTGTGGATTAAATAATTCTGTCACTTCAACTTTACATTTCCATTTTTTTGGAAAACACATTAACCAAAATATCTAGCCTTAACCTCAACATCTTGAACACACACATACATGGCAGCTCTTTTCTTTGCTATTTGACAGTAAAACCAACAATAATCACATATCGGTGCTGTTACTTCTCTTAAAATACGATCCTGTATGAGCATTTGGTTTCCACAGGAGATAAAGTTCATGTGGCCCTCACCTCCAGATCGATTACAGCTCGTCTCGCTGCTCGTTCACTACTTCTGTCATCAATAAGCTTCCATATGGATTTGTCAGATAGCTGTGGATGGATAGAGAGAGGAGGGAGGAAATGCTATGAACTCTGGGAAACGTGTCTCTTTGCTCAGCAGAGGCTGTCAGAGCGGAGAGAGAGAGAGTCGTTCTGCTTCGGCGACGGGAAAATGCCACCGAGCTGCTCCGCTTCCCCGCTCATAAATACTCTCAAGGACCGCGGCTTTACAACAAGTCAATAGCTTCTGTTAGCAACACACACACACACACTGGCGGAGAATTACACGCTCACAACCAGCAGCGTGCACGTACACACAAATAAAAACACGCACATCAGCAAAAATACGCAGATGCATGCTGTCAAAATATAAATCAACAATCACAGCACTACATAAACACAAGTGCCAGGCCAGCAGAAAGGGCTGCTGGGATAAATACGGAGGCCGGGGCTGACGGAGCGGGAGGTAAATCTGTCTGGAAGGAGGGGAGGAAGGAGGGATGGAGCACAGATTAAAACACGGATCTTCATTTAAAAGAACTCTGTTTCCTCACAGTGACGGGGGAAGAAAGAAAGAAAGAAAGAAAGAAAGAAAGAAAGAAAGAAAGAAAGAAAGCTGCTGTCTGAAACTTTTCTGTCACAACTTCTTGAAACGTCCCGTCAGCAGAAGGGACGCCGCCGGTCGGCTCAAAGTACAACAGTACTGGTACGACTGGGATCAAATACATCTAAAGCAGATGAAAAGTGAACGCTGATGTGTGTTCATTTAACCTCACCGGCAGCAGGGCTTCAAGATGTCCACGTTTATTTATCAGAGTCATTTAAATCACTGATCTCACTCCAGTTTTTTGTTTTTAGTGACCCCCGCCTTCATATAGCACCATCACCGGGCCAACAATCCCCTGAATATCACTCTACTGAATCATCAGTATGAGGTTCGGTTCTTAGACTAAATCCTTCTCTTCTTAAAAATGGATTCAGAGTTGGTGCATGTCTAACAATTTGTTTTCATTATTGATAAAGTTTCGTCTCAGAGGGCATTGTGATCTGTAGAACATTATGACAAGAAGAAAAAGAGGAGAGGAATCAGTGAAACAGAAAGAAAAGAAACAAAGGATGAGAGAACGGCAGACACGGAAACACACAAGTAAATGTATTTCTTGTAGATGTGGAGATGAATCCGTTATTCGGCAAAGCTCAAATAGTGTTTTTAACAAATATTTATTTCATACAAACATTTGAAGTGAGCACGGTGGATATTTGAGATCAGGCTATCGTCCTCCTGGTAGACTCATATCTTAGACTGAATTGTTGGCAGTGTAGTCGGAGCCTTTTAGCCTGTTATACCGTTGCTATGTATAACACACCGTTGCTATGTATAGCAGACCGTTGATATATACATAGCAGACCGTTGCTATGTATAACAGACTGTTGCTATGTATAACAGACCGTTGCTATGTATAACAGACCGTTGCTATGTATAACAGACCGTTGCTATGTATAACAGACCGTTGCTATGTATAACAGACTGTTGCTATGTATAACAGACCGTTGCTATGTATAGCAGACCGTTGCTATGGCCGCAGTTCTGATGTCGTACTCTGGCGGACCGTTTTTGTGTCTAATGATTGATTTCTTAAGTAAGTAGCCGTGTAATAAACCCTTCCGCTCCACGTCGACCTGTCGTGGTTTATTCCACAACAATGACCGGGTCGCTGTACATCATCCCTTACTTATTGAACAACACTTATATTAGAAGTAGAAGTGTAAAATGATTGTGTCTATTTCCACTTTTATTCCAATACAAATAATTGTGCTGCCTCAACAAAATACAAATTACAAATCCTGGGCTCTCTGCACATCCCTCATGTCACGTCTATATGAGTGAAGGAAGGAAGAGAAGGACAGATGGATAAAAGAAAAAGAAAAGAAAAGACAGGAAGGAAACAAAGAAGGAAAGACATTTGTGCTGTTTCTGTTTTGTTGAATTCACTGAATATCAGTTTTTAAAAAGATTATTTTCATCTCTTCTTGACACAAAGGTCCCAGATGGTATTGAACAGTGACTGCTGCAGTGTTACGGTACTCGTATTGAACAGTGACCGCTGCAGTGTTACGGTACTCGTATTGAACAGTGACCGCTGCAGCGTTACGGTACTCGTATTGAACAGTGACCGCTGCAGTGTTACGGTACTCGTATTGAACAGTGACCGCTGCAGCGTTACGGTACTCGTATTGAACAGTGACCGCTGCAGCGTTACGGTACTCGTATTGAACAGTGACCGCTGCAGCGTTACGGTACTCGTATTGAACAGTGACCGCTGCAGTGTTACGGTACTCGTATTGAACAGTGACCGCTGCAGTGTTACGGTACTCGTATTGAACAGTGACCGCTGCAGCGTTACGGTACTCGTATTGAACAGTGACCGCTGCAGCGTTACGGTACTCGTATTGAACAGTGACCGCTGCAGCGTTACGGTACTCGTATTGAACAGTGACCGCTGCAGTGTTACGGTACTCGTATTGAACAGTGACCGCTGCAGCGTTACGGTACTCGTATTGAACAGTGACCGCTGCAGTGTTACGGTACTCGTATTGAACAGTGACCGCTGCAGTGTTACGGTACTCGTATTGAACAGTGACCGCTGCAGTGTTACGGTACTCGTATTGAACAGTGACCGCTGCAGCGTTACGGTACTCGTATTGAACAGTGACCGCTGCAGTGTTACGGTACTCGTATTGAACAGTGACTGCTGCAGTGTACTCATCTTGCTGTGTGTGCAGGGTTGGGTTCTGATAGCCACTTCACATGCAGATCCAGCTTTTGATTGATGGATACATGCGTTCACTGAGCCTCGAGACCGACGTCCTTCTTATCAAATCTTCTGTCGCTCATTCAGGTAGCCGGCTGTTCATTTTCAGTCGCTCAGCAGGTAATTACACATCTCGACTGTTCCTTTAAACTTTAGTGACTCACAGATGTTGAGAGGTGAACGTAACAGGATTTGATAAAAGGTTTAAAAGTGTTTGCACTTGATAAGCAGATTCAATAAAATGTTATGGAGCCCCATGCAGCCGTCGCTGTGCAGGAACTGATCTGGGATTTCATCCTCCTTTCTTTTTAAAGAGAATTCAATATTCAGTTTAAAGAAGTGATGAATCAACACGGTGTTACATCACTTTTTGGGGATGAAATTGCCGCTTGGTGGCAGTCGATTATCAGCGTCATCCCTCGTCACTGTCCTTCAGCTTGTCACCAGAAGCAGAGACGCGTCCGCCGAGGAAAAAAACGCCCTGGTTCGATTCCCTCGTCCCCGGCCGATCGCCTTCATCACAGCGTGGCCTCCGTATTGGTTTTATTTACAGCTCGGTCCGTCCCGGCGGTGTGGAGCTGCTGCTGCTGGGTGGAGGAGGGTGATGGTTGGATTTGAAGACAAAGAGAAAAAGACAAACCACTGCCTGACTCTGAATTCTGGGCGGCTGTTATTTTTAGCCAAAAGCAGCCATAATTACCCGGGCAACGTCTAACAAAATTGTTCAGGCTCGGCTGGGCAATTAGGCCAGGCGGAGCAGCTAATGGAGAGAGAATTACACAGACCTTTCCCCCATTAGCCCCCATTTACAGCAGGAAATTCACTGGGAGTGTATGGACCAGCCGTGACTTCCAAACCAGATTACTGCTCTGAAACCACTCTCCCTCTCTTCATCCCTCTCTTCCTCTCTTCCTCATCTGCACACAATGCAAATCCATTTCCACCAAACAAGAGGAAATCTAACAGAATAAAACCTGTTTCATCTGCAGCAGTGTTTCACCAACAGTTTCTCTGTCGTTACAAAGAGAGTCAGGAAATGAGTTTGAACTCAAATGAAAAGAAGGAAAATAAATAAAAGATCGGTGAGGATGCACCTGACGGTCTCTTCTTCAGACGGTCTCTTCTTCAGACGGTCTCTTCTTCAGACGGTCTCTTCATCTGACGGTCTCTTCACTCGGTCTCCTCTTCTCCCACCAGGTCTAGATAACTTTACCTCACATTACAGTTTAACGTTGGTGTTATTTGTTTTACACGTTTAGACAGAAGGTCATAGAGCTCACGGATGATTGTGGCCAAACATCTAAACAGCACCGGGATCCTACAACAGCTGTCTCTAAACTTTAGGACTACGAGCCAGCAGACACACAACCTGACAACGTCACATGAGGTCATACCATCCTGTTGTTTTTAGCGAGTCCCAAAGACCCTTTAGTGTGTCCTGTATGAGATGTACCGGGCTTTTGACTAACTCCAATGTAAACCCATTGCCTGTTGTTTTTATTTAATTCACAACATGAAGCAAGTGGTTCCTGTAGCCGTAAAGGGACGCCAAATGGTGTGACAAAGCGTCAGTATGTGACAAGTTGGGATGAGAATGTGTTGTTCATCTGTAGTTTCTGCAAACCACATTTCTAGATCCGTGTATATAAACTTCTGTGACCGTTCAGTTAGTGTTTTAATCGCTTGTGCCGCTTTTGCCATTCTGCATTCTGAATTAAGTTCAGGCAACAACACTACTTGGTTAGGTTTAGTAAAAGATGAGGTTAAATAAGTTCATTACTTTTGGTTTCACACGAGACACAAACAGTCTTCTGGGTGTAATCCAGGAGAATAAACGTGCCCTTAAATTCACAGATAATTGACGATGCCGTTTGGTTGGAACTTAAGTTTTAGGAGACCAGGCTGTATTATAACAATCTGCCTAAAGCTTCCGAACATCACACGTTTTAATGCTTCATGTGAACACATTCACATTCTGATTCTCACCTCGCCTCCTTGTTGTCTTCTGGATGTTGATTTTCTGAAATCACTAAAATATCGTTGTGCGCTGCCTTCATTGGAACTACAAGAACATAAGTACACAAACTATATTTGTCTATAGAATAAGCATTGTCATTTAGTTTTATAAAATCCTAATGAACCGGTAACTTTAGCTGTCAAAAATGTAATTGTGTAAAAGGTGTACTTGCCAACCCTCCTGATTTTCCTGACTTCCCCTCCCTCTCCTGGTTTCCTCTCGGGGTCACAGTTCTCCTTGGCTCTATACAGCGTATAAAAGCTCTACTGTTTCCACCCGGACAACTATACAGCTACACCTAATGTTTTTAACTGCCGGAAGAGAGCTGCTCGCGACACAACGCGGTTTGAGCTGCACAAAGTTTGACTTTGCTCAATGCAGCGAAAAGCCCAAAAGAAATAATGGATTTCAGAGCGCTGTGGTGCCGTCGTCACGTTGTGTGTGAAAGGACCCGAAGTGAGTCGTTGACGATAAGAGAAATTGAGAGTACCACGAGAAAGAATACTCAAGTACGTCTAAACTTAATAAAAACATGCTGTTGCAGTGTACTTAATATCTTTAATATTTTCATTCAAAAGTCACCAGAATAAAATGTATTGAAGTCAAATTATAAAGTAGCAGAAGATGCAGTAAACCTGAAATGTTAATGTCTATTTTCTCAGTTACGTTCCACCGCTGGGTGTGTGCTGTGTTGTGTTGTTGTGGACAGCACTGTGTGCGTGCATGTGTGTGTGCGTGTGTGTGTGTGTGCGTGCGTGCGTGCGTGTGTGGCAGCAGACTGGGTCAGTAGCTCCAGGCTGATACCTGTGGATCTACAGAGCTGCTGCATTAATTATGAGTAACGGTACAAGATGGAGAAATGGAGGCGAGGTGAGGAAGAGGCTGCTTCTCCACAGGTGGAGAGGATGAATATGAAACACCGGCATGTGTAATCTACTGACACACACACACACACACACTCTGCATCCACCCTCCCTTCCTCTTCCTCTTCTTCCTCTTCTTCTTCTTCTCTTGGTCGTAGAAATTTGCAGCTGAGGCTTAACAAAATATCAAAGGCACAAAAGAAAGTATTAACAAGGCAAAAGTTCTTGATCCCTTTTTATAAGATGATAAAAAAGGAAAAGCAAAAGCAAAGCAGCAGAGGAGATTTCCATTCCAACATTAATTCCAGCGCTGGTGAATTTCCAATGTCGGCAGCCATTAAGGCCTGTCAAATCAAATGTGACACCGGGGGAAGGAGAGAGAAATATTCAAATCATCTTTCAAATCTTTTTTTCCAGAGCTGCGTCTCTGAGAGCTGTTGCTCCCGCCGCTGACAGCTCTGACAATTAATTTATGTCTTACAGATTATTCCATAAACCGCTGCTGACCCCCCGAGGAAACGTGCACGTGCACCGGGAGCATAGCGAGACGCTGTAAACATGCGAAGCTCAGCCCAAACCTTGGGGGGGTCCGTGGGGGGGCATGCTCCCATTTACGGTAGCTTCATGCACTCGTTTCCAATCCTTTTGAGATCAGAGCATTCCTAAACATCTGCACATCATTTGGGAAAGCAACACGATAGATCTAATCGTTCTCCGACTGTCTGAAACTAGAACACAACACATGTTGAGGATGAGGAATTTTCACTCCTGACACCTAAAAAAAGATTATTATTCCTAATGTTTCGTGGGTTCACATGTCAGTTTTGTCTCATTACATACATACAGTCTTTTCAAAATAGACTACTTGTTTAGGTTTAGGAAAAAATTGTGTTTTGAGTTCAAATACCTACGTATTACCTAAGTACGGTAATTACATGACAAATAAGTCAACGTTGACTTTTGGTTTCACACGGACGGGACACGAACAACGGTCTCCTCGGTGGAAGTCCGTTTTCTTTTCGATCCGCTCCGACGTCCTCCCTACGCGGCGTTTGTCACTCTTTATACTTCCTGGATCATGATTACATTGACTAAATACAAATTGATTTTGTGGTTTAATCGCTCTAAGAAAGAAATGTGTAGAAGAACAGATAATGTCCTGGTAGAAAGTCACCAGGACATTATCTGTTATGTTTACGGACATTTTCTTCAACCCCTAAAATGGAAATGTTTCTGTATATTTACAGTATATCCTCCGTACCTGTAGCCAAACAGCAGACCCAACCTTTACATTCTGGAGGGAAAACAGACGCTAACGCTGCGTTTATACGTTACCTAACGGTCTCTGCGGACCGCCTGAAGCAAAAATTTAGAGCTAACTCCTGAAGTCTGAAATATAAGCTTTGGTAAAACGTTAATTCTAACATCAAACTAGCATTAGTCTCAAAATGAGTCAACAAAATATTCCTGGTAACGTTACCGGTCGACAACAACTGAACCAAACAATAAAACATCTTTCCAATCAAACGACACTGAGCCAACGTTAAGTCTTTAACATGAATCACTCTGGTTAGACATTAATGTTGATTTTTTACCACAGACGTGAGAGTAAGGTTTCTCCAAATCCCAGATTGTAACTAAACTTTGCCGTGTGATGGTCTCTGCCTCCTCCAACTTTTGCGCTAGCAGAGGTTCTTGTTCCCACAATGCAATGCGGTTTTTAAAAATACGAGTAAAACAGAAATTCCTTCATATTAACACATTAGCACATCGGCCCGTATTTTTACGGACTTTTCTTAGAGTGTATGAGACCGGCCTGGCCAAACACAGACGAGCCACAAATACCTGCTGGAGAGGGCGGGACTCTCTCCCTCCAAGAGTCAATCATGAAGAAAGAGCCAGCAGCTGACACGCCCCAAATAAAGACTTCAATCATTTGAGTTTTATTAGCTACTGAATAACTAATTGTGAAATTTAACAAGTACTGAATACGGAGGACTGTAACCCTACACCGTCCTGTGTGAGGGGGCGTGCCGAAGTCGTTCATTTGGTGTCCAGGCTTTGCTGGAGCACCTGTGGATACGAGGACGGATCAGAAAGAATAAATTACCATAGATTCTAGGTGAACGTGTTGGAGGCCGTGATAATCTCCCCGTCATGACACACTGACAGTTTGGGAACCCTGTGGAGAGTTCTCCTCAGACATGCACACTTTTAAATATATAAATATATATAAATACAGCAGATCAAATATATACTGCCGAGAGCAGAGGATGTCTCATTTAAAGATAAATCAAAGGTTCACAAGGTTCAATTTATTCATCCATAACAACATGGAAATTACAGCGGTGCCACTCTAATCAACCAAAACACAGCAAATAACTACCCACTAAATAGCAAAAACACAAAACCATATCCCATAATCAAACATTCATGTTTAAGGACATGTTGAACCTTCCTGCGGTCCCGATGTGTTACAGGCGTAAGAGGGGGCGGTTTTATTTAAATACAGTTTGTCATTTGTCTGCAGATTATAACTGACTGTCTGGATGTTTAGTTTTTAATTTCAGTTTCTGGATTTCACTAATTTAACTTCAGGTTTTTTCGTTGTAATTGTTAAAGTCAAGTTTTTGAATATACATAACTTTAATGGACAAAATGGAAATTTCAAGAAATACGATAAATGAAATTTGAACAGCCTGTCTTTGCTTCCTCACACCCTCCTCCTCTTCCTCCTCCTCCTCTGACAGGAGTTAATTTTTGTCGGGTTTGTTTTTTGAGCTTCATTAACCGGTGCCAGATTAGTCCTCGGTGGGACGGCGACGGGGGGACACGTGAGCGCCTCGCCTCCGACCTGCTGAGGTGCAAGCAATTAAGGAGCAGGAAGAAGGAGTCTGTCAAGAGCGCCAACGCAAAAGCTCAAGACACCTAACCCACTTAGACGCTTTCAGCTCTTTAATAAAGAAACTTCTGTAAACTGTCAAAATGATAATAGCCCGGGCCACCGCCGGTAATTGCAATTAGAGGAGGTAAAGTAGGATAGTGCTGCACACACACACACACACACACACACACACCAACACACACACGCATCCCTTATGAAAAACCATAACCTAGTTTTTTTTTATTCTTCTGAAATCACTCAGTGAAAACATGCCTTAAACACGACCGAACAATTAAAACTCAAGTCAGTAAATGTATTAAAATGCATTTACTAAAGTAACATGTAAAGAAAACAAGTATAAATGGAGGTTAGTCATCTTCTTGGTAAAACTCCAAATCAAAGTTGGTCTCTGTAAACTTTAAGAACTGGACAACAGTCAAGGAAGGAAGGGAAGGAAATAGACTGAAGTCTGAGTTAAAGGAAATGAAGACGGAAACAGAGAGGAAAAGAAGAAATGTAGAGATGGACAGAAAGGAACGTAGACAAAATGAAGAGAGGACGCAAGGAGACAGGGAAGGAAACAAGTAAAAACAGAATGGAAGAGAGGATGAAGTGAAGAGGGAAGGAGAAATGAAGGATAATAAGAAATAAAGACGGAGTGAAAAAGAGAACCGACGACCCAACCCGGTCTCATGGGCAGGCGTTAAAATACCACTACATTACACGGATATTCCCCGTGTCACGAGTACACATTTATCCTTTCTCGTGTCACTTGTATGCCATGCAAACGTCCTCAGTTAGGTTCAGGCAGGAAAACTACTTAGTTAAGGAAAGGGAAAACGTCATGGTGTAAACTAAGTCAAATACATAAAAACTCTTACCGTAGCATTTATACACAAATCACACGCAGAAATCAAGAAAGGCGTACTTGTTGCACGTTAAACACCTTGAGCATTATTGTAGCATTTACACGCCTTTTTGTGCGAACAGGCTGAGAGACCGTCTTGTGATTGGATCACACCAGCCGGGACGCCGAATCGGACCAGAAGCGTAAAGCGTCCTCCTACCTCCAGTCACACCCATCTTCGGAATCGGCCATCAGTTTACACACCTGTAGAGTTTGTGACGCTAAAATCAGGCCGGGGGTGTAAAGTGGGAGCGTGAAGCCACCTTAGGAACTTGATCTTCATTTTGATCTCAACTACACACCTGTAAGGTTTCAGGACTGCACCTTGGACGGTTGTGACGCTATCACGCTGACAAAATCTGTCCACAGACGGATAAATATAAACTCCTGGTCACTCACAGAGTCAGCGGTGCTGTGGTGGCTGATAAGAGGGGAAGGAAGAAGTCATAGAAAGAAGGTAAAATGGAAGAACAGAAAGAGAAAAGGACATGAGAAGTAAAGACAGAGCGTAGTAAAGAATCAAACCATGAAGGAAGAAAGATTCTTACGGAAGAAGAGGGAGAAAACTGAGACAACGTCATGAAGGACAGAAGCAACGTACTGTAGGAAGGAAAAGAAAGAAGGAAAGAGAGACAGAGTCACAGAAAGAAAGAAGGAAACAGCTGATTCAAAGAGAAAAAGAAACACGGAAGGATTAAAGACAGAAATATGAAACTGAAACATAAAGATGAAAAACAAGGAAAGAAGTAAGAAGAATAAATCCTCCAAAATGTCTCTTCAATACGAACTTCATGTCTTCATCCCGTGACCTGAGTAACTTTGTTAAATCTAAATTCACTGGATGAAACGAGGCTGATTATGAACCCACAGCGGTCAGATTTGTCTCATCAGCTGTCAGATAAACAGAATTTATTCTGCAGATCTTCCAGAGTTTGTATCAGAATAACTCTGAAGTGCAGATCTGCAGAAGATGGGAAAATAAAAACACATCTTTCTCTCATAATTCATGTCGTCTGCGTGTTAATTTGACATCATTGACTTCCTGCTTCACATTCATCCTTCAGAGCAGCTCAGCCGGAGGATCTGTCTGAATCCGCTCGCTTCACATTATCGAGTGCAGTCGACTTCCACATGTTAATGTAGCGGCAGTCAAATATTCCACATTCATATTCATACTCTATCTGATGGATGACAGCCATCAGCTGCTCTGCACGGCGCGGCGGCGAGGTCGAGGAAGGAACCGCCGCGTTTGATGTCTTATCTGCTGTTTGATATCGATCAGCTGATCGGAGTGGGTGTTTCCAGGTGTGATTTTCTCTGTTATCGCATAATCAATTTTAAATCTTTGTCCTATTGAACGTCGACACTCTGCGCCACACACACACACACACACACACACACACACACACACACACACACACACACACACACACACACACACACGCCGACCTGATGACAGGAAGTCATCTGAACGTTGTTGGAAACATCAGCGGAGTGACCGAATCAGCCCCGAGGATTGTTTGGCTTTTTGTGTTTCATAAATTCAACGAGGCTTTTATTGCCTGATTCAATATGCGGTATAAAAGGCCACAAAGACAATAAATGAAGATGGAGTTTTATTTGCATCTCTTCCTGCGGGGCTAAATTTAAAGGATCAGTGAATCAAATCATTAAAATAAAACCCCCTCTCTGCCAAGCGTGAAGGAAGGAGTTAATTGCTCAGATTTAGTGGTTTTGGGGCGATTTTCCGTTTCCTATAGACGGTGGAACCGGAGCTCTTCTTCCGCACTGAAGGATCCATGGCTTGTTTGTGCATGGATTAACAGCAAAGGAAAGGCAAATCAAATAAAATTAAGTATTAATATGCAATATGCATAATTGACAAGCCATCGCTCGGAGTGCTGTTGAAAAACTTGCAACAAGGTAATAAAGTAAACAAGCAGAGGGATGAAATCCAGCTCACAGAGCCCCCCCCCCACACCGCCTCAACAACGAGGCGGATGGAGCGAGCGCCTCTATATTTTTTATTTTCACTGAATTTATCGTCTGTGGTTATGAATATGTAAAGCTGCAGGGGTGAGATTTACCTGTTGACAGACTGAATTATCATCCATGCATATAAATAAACTGTTACACAATGGAGGAGCTGAGTATCCAGGTGTTGCATTTAGAGGATTTACACATCGGGACCGAACGTGCCAAACTTCAACAGGCATTTCCATGATTTTACAAGCCAACTACATAAGTGAAAATAAAAAATAAAACCTTTCCAAGGTCAAGCAGCAGGATGTCCAGATGAGACCTGGTTACCTGCCAGAGCGGCTCAACTGAACAACAAACCTCAGCCAACTTTCTCTCAGCATCTGCCAGCAGCTGTGTGGACGGAGAACATGGATGCAGAAGGCTGCAGGTTTGGACCTGAACTCTGCTGAACTCCTAGTTTACCAGACATCTTAGTGCAAAGTCTAAACGCCTCAGTCCCAGCTGCTGAGGAGGACAGATCCAACAGACGTGATGCTGCTCAGCGGCTGACTCACCTGCACGTGAACGCACCATCACTCATTCATCTTACCTGTAAACTTTCACATTAGACGTAATCATTTCATCTATTACTATTATTAAAACATTGATCAGAGCAGCTTTAAGTAGCCTGATCTCCAGACTAGCTTGTGAACCCAGTGCAGCTAAAGAGACAGAGAGTTTTCTTAAGAGTTGGTGGAGACCAGAAACAGAGGTTACGGAGAGCGTCACTTGTTTCAAAGTTGTTGAATGTAGAAAATTGTGCACGTTTGCTGTTAGGGATCTTTAACTTCCCTGCAGGCAATTTTGAGTCAACAGTGAACCTGCATGTCTTTGGACTGTTGGAAGAAGCCGGAGAAGCCGGGGAAAATCCACGCTAACACAGGGAGAACATGCAAACTCCACCCGACAACTTGAACCTACAACTCTCTTGTTGTGAGGCGGCAGTGCTTCACCGTGCCCCCTACAATCTAGTTTAACCAAACAGTTCCATCCAGCTACAGTAACATGCCGTTCTCACTCCAAAGTTATCTGGCAGCTTGGTCAGCGGCCCTACGCGTCAAACTATGACGCTCTACGTGGCCGTAGTTATGGCTGGAGTAAAGGAGGAAGTCAGGTGACGTAGTATAAAGAGGGATAAAGTCCGTGTAGGGAGGAGGTCAGGGTGGATTGATGAGTCACCGCTGTTCATGTCCGGTGTCAACCCAAAAGTCGCGTACATAATGTAGCCTACTTACGTGACAAACATACTTATTGTTACCTGAACCACACTCGTCCTAAATCTAACCCAGTAGTTTTCTGTGAACATGGACCTTTATTTTGAAAAGACTGTAACAAGCGGAAATCGACATGTGCAAAACATGTGCTAGGGGGGTAGTTTGAAGCGTAGGGCCGCTGAACAAGACAACAGCCAACAACCTGCTGATGGTCTCAGTTATCGGTTCTCTAGACGCTAGCGATACTGGTGCTGGAGCTACAGTATTCTATGGTGCTGTCGATGGAGGTGTTTCTAGCTTACCTTTGGTAGACTCTACCTTTTCAGAAAACTGTGTCAAACTGAAACCAACGTCTAATAAATTGGATCATATTCCTGCAAGGAAACAACCTGGAGATTGTCCACATTCATGGGAGGGACAACATGCTGGCAGACGTCCTCTCCGGCTCGTCAGTGGTAAAATACTGCCAAACGTAAAGTGCTTATTGTTGCTGAATTAACCGGCTGCCTAGTTCTACATCCTTCTCAGGGGATGAGGGATGTTATGTCCTGCGTAGTTCTGAGTTTCTGTGGAATGAATCTCCTGAAACAGTCAACTGATACAAAAAGCCCTTCCTCTGGTCTTCTGGTCCTCCGTCTCTCCTCCTCTGGTCCTCTGGTCCTCACTGGTCGGTGGTCGCAACCTCTCCGCCCACTGTGCTCCACCTCCAGCCCTCTGCAGGCTCCTCTTCCTCCTCCTCCTCCTCCTCCTCCTCCTCCTCTTCCTCCTCACAGCTTCACTGAGACTCCATTAGCTCTGCTGTCCTTCTCCAGGCGGTGATAAGGGATTAGTCGGTCCTCAGAGGTCACTCTGCTTTCCTCTGTGAAGCTTCTCTGAACGCCGTCTCCTGACCTGCTGCTGCTTCACACAGATAGACTGAAACTAGTGGAACAAAGAGACTTCAGATACACATCGTCTGAGTTCTGACCCGTCTACATCTACTCCATCTTCAGTAGGACTCCTTCACTGAGCAGTCTGAGGAAATTAAGACTCTGTTCACTCCTGCTCCAAACTTTACTCTGACAGTCACAAGAGAATTCCTGAAATAGTTTGATTTGTTCTGGAAACAGGTTCAATATTCCATCCAGCGGTCTGATGTTTGAAATTGCATGAATATGAATAATAATAACCACAACAATGTGCATTGTCTGTGTGAGCCCACACACATCCTGCACTTTGACTTCTTCTGTGGTCTTGTAGCTCACTGTATCTCAACCAGAGGTTCATATAAACCTGTCCGGTCTGTGCTGGTGTTGCGGGGGGGGGTCGTGTGTCATTTGTACGCTACACAACAAAACGTCACTAAAAAACACGTCACAAACGTAGCTTACAAAACAAAACACCGGTCTCTTGATTAACAGTCCTGTGTTGCGGTCAGTACAGACTACATGTCTTAGGGGTCCGTTGTTTACACCAGGGATCAGCTGATGAGCCTCCGACGGCGCGGCGCGGCCGGCGGGAGACTCAAGGAGCTGAGGAGGAAATACCGGGGCTGCAGAGCGGGGAGGTGACGATGGCTCAGGAAGAGCAGATACCGACCGTATCTTCACTCTATCATCATGGGGAACGTAAGATCTCTGACAAATAAGATGGACGAGCTAACATCACTCACAAAGAGCGGGAGCGTGTTTCGTGAGGGCTCTGTTATGTGCTTCACTGAGACACGGCTGCATGGTGGCGTACCAGACTCTATCGGGACTCTATCGGGAGCGGCAAGAAGAAAGGAGGGGGAGTTGCTCTCTCAGTTTATTTTATACACTTCAACTCGTTGTAATTTTGTTGAGCAATCTCTGGCACAAGAATTTCCTTCAGGATTAATAAAGTTCTATCTTATCTTATCTTATCTTATTGCGTACAAATGACACAGCAAAAGCAAGAACACTGTTCTTATTGGGCGCTTTTGCCTCGTGCGTATTATCGTGTCATTCATACGCCTTTCTCAGGCGAACGGGCCGGCATTTATTTCTCCAGACACAAACCAACAGGTTCCACAGCCTGGTACTCAGTTTACACCTCGTCTACAGCAGCTGTGGAGCTTCAGTCAGTGTCACACTGGATCCATCACAGTACTGCTGTGAACTCTGAGGCTCACAGCCGATACACGATCACTGTGTGTGTGTGCGCGTGTGCGTGTGCGTGTGCGTGTGCGTGTGTGTGTGTAAAACCGACCGAAGTAGACTTAAAATGAAGCTTCAAATGGCAGCTTCACGTGTAAAACATGCACCGTTACATGGCTCTGGTAGACAGCTGTATTAATCAAACATGAAACATATCTTTTCCTTTAGACATGAACGACATGGACAAGTGAACAATGTGACTGAAATGTGTCGTTCTCCTGGATGTTTCCACGTTGGGTTTTGTCGTGTCCCTGCTGTGGTTCCCACGTGCACTGGAAGTATTTCACCAGCAGACGGAACCTCAGCCGACAAGTCTTGTGGTATTTTATTCATTTTTCTATGTGCCTCTTACTGAATTCCCTTTCACACCTTCATTAACTGTGTTTCCATAGCGGTCTGAAGATTTGCAAATTGGTCTGTATGACAAAGCAACATGATATAGGATGAGGGCTGCTGGTGGTCACAGCAGTAACCACACTCACCACAGCTCAAAGTGCCTGTTTCATCTCAAAACCTGTTGGAAAAAAGAGATGAACTTTATTTTTAATGTTCTCAAACAAAGAGAACTTCTCTCCCCTCGTCCTGAGATGATCCTAAATCGATACTCGAGTACCTCCTTGTTTTATGGATGCGGGTCCTTAAAGCTTTATAAGGTCCAGTGCTCAAATAAGTTGAGAAGCACTGTTCTAGCTGTTCCAGTGAGGAGGAGCTAACATCTACAAGCCACAGCTTTATAAAGATAATATATATAAAGACATTTCTGTATCTGGAGGATTTTGCAGTTTAATGTGAAAGTTTTGTGATATGTTATTCTGTTAAAGATGATAAACCTGCTGCGTGAGACTTCCCCAAAGCTTCCCGTCAGCCTCATGTGAGGAAGAAGTTCCTGTCGTTGGTTTTGAGTGTACAGCGGAGCCACCTGTCACCCCCCCGCCCGTCTCACCTCCACCCACCGCCCACCTCTCCCCAGTGAGACACCTTCACTCTGATGCAGCGGACGGATCTGTGAGCCGCGCTGGCGGTAAAGTAGGCATGTTAAATGTTGCATGGATTCCCTTTGAAGTGTCAGGAGATAAAAAGGGAAGCTCACCCGTGATTTTGTGTGTTCATTGTGTGAAGAAGAGAAGAGGAAGAGGAGGCCAGGTACAGCTGGGCTATAATTTAAGATGAGTATAGAGTAGATAGAGCTGTAAAAAAAAATCCCCCTTTTGTTTTAGACTTTTGTTTTAGATAAAGTTTTCAAGCAGATTTTCTTCACATCTTCACTGTCAAAAACATCGAAAACATTAATCTCCAAGATCTCTGGAGAAAGAGTCCTCTGATCCGTCGTCTAGAGAGCCTTTTGCTTTGGTTGAGAGACGGACTAACACATTGTTGGTTTTGGTCTTTTCATGGGATGTGTTGGCAATAAGACAAATTAAATACACCAGATATAAACCACAAATGAAATGCAGACGATATTATATGATACATGTTTTCCTAAACTTTTAGTTTTAGGACTCACAAAGTTTAAATGATCTTAAATGATTGCATATATTCAGACTTCAACAGAAAAAGAATCATCTGATTTCGTGAGATAATTCCACCTGCTTCCCGTGCAGAGTCCTTCAGTTCACTAATCTTCTCCAGAAACAAATCCAAAAAGACAATAACTGAGCTGTGGTTTGAGAAAGTAAGACTTGATGGGGACACATTTTTTGGCAAACTTTAAGGAAAAAGGTTTTTCTTTTTAAAAACTGTGACTAGATGACTTGTTAAGAAGCACATAATGTGAGAGTTAAAGACTTGTTATTTGCAGTGTAGAGACGGCGTGTCTGCATCTTAAGCCTCCGTCCTTGATCATCGCTCGCTGCCTCTGAGATATTTCTGCAGGAAGAGGAAGTGACAACGACGTCAAAGGCCTGGAAGCAGAATGACACCCTGACACCCCCTCCTAAGTAAAAAGAACCCCCCCCACCCCCAACCCAACCTCCCCACCTGAACTCACTGAGGGTTTGCATCCAGTTGCTGGATCGTTAGCTGGGGTATTAGGCGTCTTGCCTTGGACTTGCATCATCGCCTCTCGTCTCAAAGTTTTGACGCGCCGTCTTTCCCCCTCGTTTCCCCGTCTCTCGTTTTCTCTCTCTGGCATGTAGATTATTCTCATCAGCTTCCTTTGGAAGAAAACAAAAAGAAAGGATGGTGGGAGACGGAGAGAACGAACACCAGAGCCTGTCTTTTATTCCAGTGCAAGGTGACCCTGGTGAAGATGCAATCATATGAGACGCCGTCACAAAGCTCCTTGACCCAAAAGGATGCAAACAGAGAGGATTATGGGTGAATTATACCTGAGAGCCTGAAAAGAAAAAAATATATATATTTCTGTAAAGTAACTGTTGGAAACATAAAAAACAACATAATCACTGCAGGATGATGTAGAGCAGCTGAATATCAGCTCAGAGCAACAGTCAAGGTCACACAGAGGTGGACTCACTCATATAATGTGTTCATAGTTACTCCACCCACACACAACACAAACACAACACCAACATGGACATACTGAAGTTCTGCCCTATTGCATCAGAAACAGGACCTGAACGCTTCAGAACTAGACCCCGAACACAGCACTGATCAAGACCAACACAACAACGCCTTGTCCACAGACTAGAAGATCTCACCAACAGCTAACAAAGGAACAGTCCTCCAGTATCAGAAGACATCATCCTCGACAGGACGTCCTGCACACGGAGGAGGTGAAAGGCAAAGAGCTGATGATGAGCCGAGCAGAGCTGGAGTTTCTCTAATGGCCTCTAGATGTTGATCAAAGAAAACCGACTTTACTGGAGTTTAATGGATTAATCTTCCCTCCGAACAGTGGCTCCCAAAGTGGGGGCCGGGAAACCCACAAAGGGTCCCAAGATGAAAAACAGGACAGGGAAGTAAAAGAACATATTTCTGCTACCCAAAGTTGGGTTTATTTCTTGAGTGTGACGATCCTCTCTGAGCGGAGTCGACTCATCAGGGAGGTTCAGCTCACCTGGTCCGGCTGCTGGACGTTATGATGTGGAGGCAGTTAGTCAGTCTTTCTCTCCCCGTCTTCCACCCCGTTTGGTTTTGTAACATTTACATTTTAGTTCTGTAAAATAAACTCAGATCTCTCCTCCTTTTAACCAATCATTTTGTAGAAGTTCCGGTATAGCAGCTGGGAGGAGCAGCAGCCTGCGATGGAAAGCATTTGTTCATCCAATGCTGGGAAGCAAGGCAATCCCTCGCCATAAAAAACGCCCCTGTGGACACGTACCACTAGTGACGCAGAATAAAAAGCGAGAAAGACCACTGATGGTGGGCGGGTCCAACAAACACTGGACTTTTAACCAGGAGACCGTTGTCGACCGCTGTTTTGTTATGTAAGCTACGTTAGTGACGTTAGTGAACTTTAGTGGCGTTAGTGACGTGACATTTGTAGTAGAAGTTTTAACTTACCCTTACGAAGTGGTTTTCTTGCCTATACCTAACTGCCGATGTTTGCGTGGCGTACAAATGACACATGAAAAGGTTAAAATGCGTACTTATGACAGACGTAATGTCGTGGTATTTATACATTTGCCAGAAGGTGTCTGTAAACGCAGCATTTAAAGTTAGCCACTCCCACACGGCCCGAGAGGGAGCGGCGTTAAGCGTGATTTGTGATTGCCGCATCCGAGACGTTTGCGAGGGTCCACACGGCCAAAGTGATGTCACACCATCGGACACGGCCCTCCGTGGGGGTTCTGTGCGGCAGGTTTTTGCCTGTACACGCACATCCAAATGTTTCTAACTACGCTGGACGCAGACGGGCGGAGAAAATGAAGAACTTTGAGGACGTCTGTTTGCTGTGAGGAGAAACCCGCATCTAAAGATCTAAACATGTTCTCGTCACGATTCCACGTCAGCTGGTGTCCGTGTGGCCGTCCTTGCTGAAGGTATAACCGGAGCCTTAGTGAGAACAAAGCAGCGAATCGCAGAATTTTTTTTTTATTTTCTGATTGTTTGACAGCAGTTACGTTCTAAAGAACAAATAAACACGACCACACCTCTGAACCCTGCAGGACGCTGCTGCGGTGCCACATTTTGATCGAACGCCATCAGCTTCATCCTGTCCTCTCTGCTCGGTGTGTGGGGGGGGGGGCATCATTGATGATTGAGAGGGATTATTTTTGTATGGGTCTATACAAAATGTTGCATATTATACCTTTAAGCACAAAGACAGCAAAATAGATGTTGTGCCATTTGTCCGCCCGTCACTCAGCTCTTTGCTGTCACTACTTCAGCTCCATCCAGCTCCACATCACCCTCTTTGTGACACTATACATCCATGTTTGAATGTCCTTTTGTGTTGTGGCCATCGCTGACCATAACGGGATGAAACCCAGCAGCCGTGTTGTGTTGTTTACTCTGAATCTCGCTCCAACAGACATGAATCGTATTCAGTGTGTGTTGTGCTGTAAGTCGGAGCGTCTCTGTAAGTCTGATTCTTGAACATTTATTGTAGTGGGAGAATAAAGTGGCTGTGATGGAGCGTTGTGGAGCCGGGTGAGATAAAGGTTTCCTTTGATATGATGACAGTCGTGACTCTGTGGCTGCAGCGCTGCTTTGGGTCGTGTGTCTGCTGGGAAAAGACTTCTCTTTAATATCATTTCTAAAGAAATCACTCGCAGCTCCCGGCGGCTTCGCATATTTTGAGCGCTCCGGGCGCAAAGCAGCAGAGGTTAAATATATTTCAACTTTTTTTAAATGAAGAGTGCTGCTCCTGGAAAGTGTTTCCAGCAGTCACTCAGCAACAACAGCAGCTGTGACCGCCGCCGCCCTCAGCGCCGCCCGGCGGTGTCGGCAGACAGCGAGGGCCTTCAATGGAACATGACATCGCTTTGACTGACAGGTGACCGACATGGAAGACGTCCAGGCGGATTCGTACCTGCAACCTCTGTCACCCCCTGTCAGTCGGCTGCTGAAGAGCTGCTAGTAACTCCGGATATCACGGTGTTATTTTAAGGTGTGTGATTATTCAGTGGAGCATTAAGAGACGCAGCAGACAGCTATTAAAATTAAGTGTTTTTACACTACAATTTTCTACATAAGTATAACCAACAGGCTGGATTCTGGTTGAAAATAGTTGTGAATGAAATGTGTCAACAGGTTTTTGTAATATAGAGTAACCAGGATGTTTCTTTTCAGTTCTTCAAACACATATTTATGACTTTTTTGAGAGCCACAAACACAACTTCATTCAACTTTACTATACCAACTTCAAAATAAAACATGTAATGTAAATGTATTTAATTCATGCCAGTTCTTATAAAACGGATTATCAACCCGTTCTCACTCCAAAGTCGTCAGATACCAACGCCTGGTCATTGCGACGCACGGAGGCGCAGTTTAGTGTCTGTATGAGACGCACCAGGGTTCACTGAGTCCAATGTGAACCCATCCACGTCATTATTAGACGGTCAGAGCATCTGATGTAGTAGAGCAAGAAAGTCCGGTGACACGACAGTTTGTAGGTAATTTCGCTGGCAATAAGAACGCCGTTCTTGCTTTGAGCGTGTCGTGTAGCCTACGCCATGTAGTCTGTACTGACTGCAGTGTAAACGCGTCCACGCGGATATGTTACGCTCCAGGCTGTACGTAACCGCGACTGTTTCACTGTAACAACGTGGCGTTTTAACGACGTATGAAAAGCCGTTTCTCAACGTTAACTCCGTGGTGTATAAATGACACGCTAAAAGTCTGAAATGTGTCATGACGCGTAGAATGTCCGTTAAAATGTACTGCTATTTATATGCCTTCCCATGAGATCCGTGTTGAATGGGTCAAACAAACACAGGACTTTCACCCAGGAGACCGCTGATTGCAAGTCAATGTTGATTTATTTGACCGTACATAACGTATTTAACTGTTGGCAGTAACGTAACAAACAGACATATTTTGCATAAGAAACATACTTGTTTTTGTCTTTCAGGCGTCCCACTGACTTCATGTGGCCTGTCCTTTGTTCCCTTTTCTTCTTTGGTCTCTTAACTTTCAGTCCAGATAGCAAAACAAGTCTTCAAACACAGCCTCGATAGATCCATGCAAAGTGACGTGTCCACTGTCCTCTCCACCAGAGGAGGTCATGTGACTCAACATGCTCACGGATCCATATTCTTCATACACTTTTACAATACATCTATAATTTAACTAAATTAAAGTCAGACGGCCATACACTGTTACACACTGTAGTAGGCTAGTCATGTTGTGATGCTGTTTTACAATACAGTGTTTTTGAGTAGCAGTTGTTTGCATCCTCATGTCTTCAAATTAGCACAGTAATAACTTATTAATGTAAAAACAACACACATAGCACTTTAAATATTTGACAAGACATTTTGCAGAGATGAAGAGACGAGTTTGTCCGTTACGTGTTTGGGCTGATGGGAGACCTGTTCTTTTACCGTTTCTCTCGGAGGTGAATGTCTTTCCTCCGTTAGCTCACCGCTGAGTCGGGTAGAAACTCATGAATGGACAGAAAGCAAAAAGAAGAGCGAACAAACGGAGCTGAGTGTGACCCGAGGCAGCGAGACGGATCACAGACAACACAACCAAACCAAACCAAACACCACGGGCTTGAACCAAACCAAACCAAACACCACGGGCTCATACTGGAACAGAGTCCACAACTTCTTCAAAGATGTCTGATCAAAAATGGATGTTAAACTTTCAAGTGCTGAGGAAACCTCTAAGACGGAGAAACATTGAGGTGTTTGATGTTAATTCTACTGTTAGTCTTTGAAAAGTGCTGGTGAGTTGTGTGAGAGGAGCCCCCACACAGACACATTAAAACAACTTTGAACTGCTAAATTGTTCTGAGCAACATGGCCGCAGGAAATGTTCTGCATTTGAAAGCGGCGTGAGCCTCAGCCGAGATAAACAGCGGCGATGTTAAATTTATGTCTAGTTTTACTTTGAAAGGGAACGGCATCAAAGGCACGAGGCAGAGCATCCCACAGCAGAAAGAAAATTAATGTCGAAGAATGTCTCTCTAAGCGTTTCGGTTTATAATAATTCAGAGCGAAGACAGTTTGCATCTGCAGCCCGAGCACCCCGAGCCAACAAGCATTTCCATAAAAGTGGTTCTGGTTTGGTTTCTGCTGAGGTGACAGATGGACGCCGAACGCTGCAGAGGACTCAGACAGACAGGAGACTGTTCAAAGACCAGCTTCATCTTTGACTTTCACCTCTTTCACCACTTTTATTGCCATAATACAACATGAACGAAATATGCCCAAACATTTACAATACGTGTCTCTAAATCTGGACAGATTGCAACACAGTTTTGGTACGGATACTCGTCATCGCTATTTAATGAAGAATCAGATAACTAAGAACTTTGTTTTAAGCTTTGGGTCGATACGTTTTTTTAGATAACTCGAAGGACTTTTTAAAGTCGTAGATTTCTCTGAATCTACAAAGGTGAATTTAATAATTTAGAGTATCTGTGGCAGTGACACCATCCTCTCCAGAAGATTAACTCCTTTGACTTTTAGCATAATTTCTTGTCTCGTATTTTAGTCTATCATTTATGATTCCTCATTTCCTCCACATTTTATAAGCATATACTGTAGTTTTGTTCCTATAGACATTGTTGCCTTTATTTTGAAAAAAAAGACATCTAGGTGACAGGAAAGAGAGGAGGGAAGACGTGACAAAGTTCCCCGGCTGGACTCAAAACCCAGGACGTTACGATCACCATGGAGGGATTACTGAACGGGCCTACCCCCCCTTTCTCGTGGTTGACTCTATGTTTAATGTGGACCGTTCACACTAAAAGGATCATTAATGACGCGATAATGCTCAAGACGTTTAGCGTGCAATAAGAACGCCCTTCTTGGTTTGTGCGCAATGTATCCTGTACTGACTGAACTGTAAACGGATCCGTGTTTAAATGCTCCAGTAAGAGTTAGTGATGTAGCATAAAGAGAGAGAAAGACCGCTCACGGAAGACGGGTCGAGAGGTGGATGAGTCCAACAAACACCGGACTTTTAACCAGGAGACCCGTATGTCAGACCGCCATTAGTGATCAGACCGCCGTTAGTGATCAGACCGCCGTTAGTGATCAGACCGCCGTTAGTGACATTTGTGACGTGATTATTATCTAGTTTCTTTATTGTGGTTTGTGAGGTGTTTTCTGTAGTTGTAATTTGCTTATTGTAAGCCCAACTATCATGTTGTCCTTACCATAAGGACCATAACTAAGTGGTTTTCTTACCTAAATTTGACTGCAGATTTTTGCGTGCCGTTCAAATGACACACAAAAAGGCTAAATGGCGACACGCAGAATGTCTGTGTTATGTTGTGCTATTCTTACGCCTTCCCGTGAGACGGGGTTGGTTTGATGACGCCCGAACAAACTTCATATTTGTAACTCTTCAGGTTTTAACATGGATGTGTACATGAACTGTGGTCCAACATGGCGCCCATACCAACATATTGCTTCTCCTTGAATTATAAGAGTAATAAATGACCTTGTCAGCAGTTCTGCAGATATGTCTTTCCAGCCCGTTCTCATTCTGAGGGCGTCAAATACTGATGCTATGTCACGGCCACCGGCGTTCAATGTGCGGGGAGAACGATGGGTCGAACAAACACGAGGCTTTCATCCAGAAGACCGCTGTTTGTGTTCTGTGATTCACCTTACAATCAGCTGTTTTGTTCGTGTTCACAATGTTCAGTCACATCTTCACTGTACAAACACAGCAGTTTTAAGACCAACCATGTTGTTCTTTGCTGAATCTAACCTTCGTGGTTTTGTTGCCTTATTCTAAAGGGGCGCCGAGGGGCGTGACGCCGAGGGGCGTGACAGAGCGGCGGTATGTGACGAGTTGGGATGAGAACGTGCAGAAAGTACAGTTCCCCTCCACGCTGTCCAGCTGTGATCCAGGATCATCATGATGTATCACGTCCTGGATGGATTTCAGATGGAACTCAGACCTCTCTCAGACATTTCCTCTCAGCGCTGTCTGTCACCGACCAGCAGCTCTTTAAACATTCAGCTCTTTAAACATTCAGCCCAGAACTAATTGTATGAATGCCTGAGTGACTGAAACGTCCCGGTTCTGCCGAAGCCATCCAGGTCTGTGAAACGTAGCATGACTATTAATGCAGCCACGGGCTCCAGGAGCGGCTGAATGATCAGTATGTAGTGCAGGGGTGGCCAAATATACGGAGTCACGGGCCAAACAATATATTCTCATACAGCGGTTCATATGATATATGAAACAACTTCCTGAGGTTCAGGAAAATAAGGGTGGTTTGGCTGAAAACCTCACTCAGGTAGTGCCGTTTCTTAACTACGGAAGTTACGTGATGAATAAATCAACGTTGACTTCTGGTTTCCCACGGGACACGAACGCATGGGCCAAAGTCTGGTATTTTTTTTAACTACCCATCCCCCTGACCTCCTCGAGACGCCGTGTTTGCCGCTATTTCCTGGTTCACGATTATGTTAATTACACACAAATGAATTCCGTGGGATCTATACGAATTACACTTACGCACGGTTTATGAGACCAGCCTGCTTAGAGTGACTTTATATGTCTGCTTTTTGTGGGTCTGTCAAACTATTGTTACAAACATATAGTGTTTTGTTTTATTCCTTTTATTCACTGCTGATTGCATGTTTAGAACGAATAAATACAAAACTATATTAAAAGATGAGTGATTTCAATTGTAGATAATAGTTGTCCAGTTCATTTCCTCTCAGCTGCGAGCCGGAGGTCGTTATATTTCTATTCAAATGCATAAAGAAAACAGGTCAGTGTCATCTCTTAATCCTGTTGGATGTACGCGTCGCTGTGTTTCTCCTCCACAGACCCTCAGCCCACACAATGCATCCATTTAGACGTCTCTGCCACGGCCCCCTTTAATATTAACGACGGCGGGGGGGAAAGCATGTAAAAACAAAAGCTGCATTATTCCGGAGGAAATTCACAACATGAAATATTTAGTGTTGTTTTATTTGACTGAAATGCTGAAAGAAAAGAAACATGCAGCACAAATGCACACACATGCTTTCTCCTCCTCCCATGATTCCACCGGGGTCTCCTGCCACGCCGTCTTCTGGAGCGCTCTCCTTTCAGCCTGTGGCGCGTGGCCCGTCTGTGATAAAGGGATGTGGAGTGCAAAAGAAAGAAAAAAAAAAGCTTTTAAAGTTGTATTTGGCATCCCGGCGCTCCCCAGTCAGCAGGCAGCAGACTTCTTATGAGATTAGACCTTTTTAGGCAGCCAGTCAGTCGACTTCTCCGTCTCCTCTGTCTCCGTCTCCGCTCGGGCTAAGTTTGGCCGCCCTGACCCCCGCGGGGGTTTCAGAGCGCCCGGTCCCTCTCACTATCTGCCGCCGCCGCCGCTCTGAAGGCCGGCCAAAATGGGCTCAGCGGTGGTGGAGTGGTAAGTGAAGAAGAGGGTCAGTAGAAATAGCTGCTGCTTTAAAAGAGGCTCACAAAGACCTGGAGATGATTCTGCAGTATACGCTGCTGCCTAAGGGTGTTGGGCCTGTTTTCTTATATATGAAGGAATATATATATTTATATATTAACAATGGATCATATGACTACTTGTATTTAAAATAAGACTCATGCATAGTGATAAACCTGCAGAGATTTTATTGCTGCTCATTGGTTTCATATTACAGCAACAACTTTACCGTTTTAGTTCAGTCATCATCGTTGCAGCAGCAGTTTGCAGCAGAATTGTTCTATAAAAAGACACAGTTCACTACCTGCAAACAGCAGACACAGTTACAGACTAACATAGTGGACCAATTAGCTGCTAAAGAGACACATATTTCCCTCAGGAGCTGTAGAGACCAAAACAGAGTTAAAAGGAGAGAGAATATTGGACATTGGGAATAGGAGACTGTTTGCTAACATGTCACAGTATCAACTTAAATGTGGTGAATATGTCCGTGTTGTATTAAACAGCTTGTTTCTGCTGCCCCCAGGTGGCCCCAAAGGCAGCATTAAATGTGCAGAAAAATACATTTTGGCCTGACGGTGCTCGAGAAAAGGTCTGTTCATCATCTAAATCATTAAAGCTGTTCTCATTCCCAGGGCGTCAAACACCGAGGCTTTATCACTGCCGCCTGTTAGATACCGCCGCACAAGGCACCCTTAAGCACCAGTATGAGACGCAGCAGGCGTTCCATTAACTACAATGTAAACCCGTCCGTGGCGACAGTAAACGCTCAGAGAAAGTGCTGTGGTGACGTAATTTAATAGAACAAAAGACACACAGGACGAGTGGGAGGGTCTTTCATCCAGGAGAATGCTGTTCATGTTCCGTGTTCAGTCTCATCTTCACTGTAAAAACGTAGTAGTTTTAATGTTTAACGTTGTTTTTTCCTAAACCTAAATATAGTGGTTTTGTTGCCTGAACCTAAGCAAGTGTTTTTGTTGAATTCACAACATTAAGGCCGTTTTTACTGCGACTGAAAAGTTGGCGACAAAGCAGTCAGTATGTGACGAGACTGGATGCTCTGGTAACACTGGATGTCTGTCTCCTACAGAATTACGTTCACATATGACTAAATTACTTTATCAATTACGTTTCGAGGGAAACGTATGTTCTCCTGGATTACAGGTCACGGTTTTAACTGCGTGGTTAACGTTGTAAATTGAAACAAAACAGAACAAAAACGTGGTTAGGTTGAGTAAAACACTCCGGTTTGACTTCAAATAAGTATGTTTGTTACATAACTACAGTTACGTATGAAATATTAATCGTTTAATGTAACGTTGAAATAAGTCAACATTGACTTTTGGTTTCAAACAGGACATGATCAACAGTATCTTGGGTCAAAGTCCTATGTTTGTTTCACCCATCCATCCACCTAGATGTCCTCCCCGTGCAGACTTCTGCAGACTTTGATTAGAAACGTATTTGTGATACGTCAAAAACAAAAAGGTAATCTGGGAGAATATATGTTTCTAAACGCAGTTGACGATGCAGTTTCATTGTACGGGAACATAAGTTTTAAGATAGACCTTTAGGAGACCAGGCTGCAATTTCCACAAAAAAAACCTGAGTCTAATCTGAGCAGGAGTTGATGAGGCAGCCTCGACGAGATAATCACCGTCCTCGGGTCCTGCAAGAGAAAAAAAACAAAACCTTCTCGTTACAGAAAGTCTTCTGGCAGAAACTAAAGCTCATTTAGGTTATTAGTTACCTCTGGTGTAAGTAATCTATACAGCAAACTGCGCAGGGAGCCTACAGGTAGTCCATTAGCACGGCACCGGGGGGGAAGGGGAAGAGTTATGACCACTAACAACGTACATGGCAAAAAGTACAACTGCAGCCGCTCGGTGGATTTGAATAATACGGTTTTATTATAGAGAAAGAAAGAAAACAGAAGCAACCTACGTGTATCTAAATTCATCTTAATTTACCCTGCTTTCAAAACTCTGCCATTTCTGAAGAATAATGATCTGCATTTTGAGAAAACTGCAATTAAGATAAGGCTAAATTGCTGTAATTTCTTCAGAATATGAAGCCCTTTAATAGCTCTAGTATCACTGACCTGGATGTAAAACACGGAGCTCAGCACTGCCTGGACCTGAAAGTTAATGTCATTAAAACCTCATTAACTCCGTGCTCGGCATTGCTGCCTGCTGCTCTCTGTTTTTTTCAGAGCACAGCGGCGGCGCTCTGCTCGCCGTCCCGCCTCTCTCCGACCTCTCTGATTGGCCGGCCTTGCTTTGAAGCCTCTCCAATTAAATCCATTGTCCTGGCGGCGAGGGCACTCCCCCCTGTAGGTTAATTATGTCATTACCCGCTTGTTGGTGAGATTGTTTGATGAAATATGAGTGTAATAAAAATACATGGCCAAAGGCGATATTAAAATGAGGCCCAGAGCTCGGAGAGATCAGATCAGCTCCTCTACGCCGTCAGCTTCATCATTCACATCACGAGGTGAATGTTCGCGCTGATACGGGCGGGCAGGAACACAAATAAGATGCTCGGAGCGCTCAGACAGACAGAGCGGGACTGGAGGGGACTGCTCATTCATCCCAAAATGTTATTTCTATGCAAATGAAAGGGGCAGGAATTAGAGACAGGAAAGTGGAGATGGTCACGAGTCCCGCCCCGTTGCCATGGGGACTGAAATCTCATATCATCAGAGTCAAGTGGGGCATGGAGCAGATGAGTAGAGAGCCAGCGAGGGCGGAGGGAGGAACGGGGTAGTTTTTAAAAGGAAGTAATCACAGTGAGGGCGGCCTGAACAAAAACACCCACAAGTTTAAAGAACATGTTTCACGTGATGTCAGACAGGCTGCTCTCGTACACTGATCCTAGTTATACCTACGAAAAGTAATGCACTGTATATCCCACTAAATCAGTTTGTGTGTAATTAACGTAATTGTGAACCAGGAAGTGACAAACGCTGTGTAGGGAGGAGGTCGGGGTGGATGGGTGGGTCAAAAGATACCAGACGTTCACCAGGAGACCGCCGTACAGGTCCCGTGTGAAACCAGAAGTCAACGTTGATTTATTTATCACTTAGGTAACACCACTTCTCTAGTTATTTTAACCCAAACCACCATCCTTTTCCTAAAGCTAACCAAGTAGTCGTTGCCTAAACCTTCCTGTGAAGACGGAAGTTTATTTTGAAAAGACTGTATGCATGTAACGAGCGTAACGCGTCTTGCTGACCCTCATCTACACGGCTTATAGCCTCTGATAATGCCTATTTAAGAGCCTGTCAACAGTCGGCTGGACATTCGTAGGAAAAACAAATGAAAACTGTTTCGTCAGATATCATACGAACCGTTGTGTGAGGAAACGTTGTGTCAGAATACAATATGAGTTTATATTGTATATTTGTTCTGTTTATTATAGCCATATATAACATACTGGTGGCCCTAAAGATTCCTTCTGGTGTAACTATCAGAGCAACATTTCCACTTGTACAAATAGAAATATAATGGACAGATTTCTATTGAATATACTGACCATATTCCTGCTCCCCAGAGGATGAGGAGGTCGCAGTTTTAAACAAGCGGTTAACGTTGTAGGTTGACGCAAAACCAAACCAAAAAAACAACTCAACAAAACTACTTGGTTAGGTTTAGTTAAACATCGTGATTAGGTTTAGTTAAACATCGTGGTTAGGTTTAGTTAAACATCGTGGTTAGGTTTAGTTAAACATCGTGGTTAGGTTTAGTTAAACATCGTGGTTAGGTTTAGTTAAACATCGTGGTTAGGTTTAGTTAAACATCGTGGTTAGGTTTAGTTAAACATCGTGGTTAGGTTTAGTTAAACATCGTGGTTAGGTTTAGTTAAACATCGTGGTTTGTCTTAAAATAAGTATGTTTGTTACGTAAATTAAAATAATCAACGTTGACTTCTGGTTTCACACGGGACACAAACAGCGGTCTCCTGGGAGACAGTCCTGTGTTTGTTGGACTCGTCTACCACCCCGACCTCCTCCGTGTGTGGACTTTGCAGACTTTCATAGTCAGTTATTGATCCCACGAACGTAAACAAGAAGAAAATCCGTTCTCCGTTGAGTGTTGGGTGCAGGAGACCTCGGTGGAGTCACGCTGCAGGTTTCTTTATGTTCAACCTTTCAGTCAAATTAAATACTAAATATTTAATGTTATGAATTTCCTCTGGAATAATGCAGCTTTTGTTTTTACACGCTCTCCCTACCGTCGTGTTTGAGCTCATTTTTTTTAGATAAGCCAACATTTATAGGTAAATCAAATGGCTGTTTTTCTTATATTGCACTTCCTTCCTACCAGGATTGTTTTATCATTACAGTGTATGTTGTTTGCACTCCATACCATGTGACCATCTCCTCACTCTGAACTCTCTTCCTCCACTGTTCTAATGTGAATGATTACATAAAGACGTGTGTTGGATCCTCAGAGAGTCCGGCGGTGGCGCTGCTGCTCAGCGTTGTGTAACCGTGCGTAACGCCGTCATCCACTCAGAGGAAAAGCCTTCCTCCCCTCTCACCTCTTCACCCGCATCATCATCCCGGTGACATCAGCACATTTGCCAAGTATCTCTGTCAAACCGTTTGAACGCAGCTATTAAAATCATGAAACATTAACGGTGCTGAGAGCAATTACGTCTCTCCATAGCCAGAGGGCTTCGTTCATTTATTATGCATCTGTTGCTTCCCCCCCCCCCTCACGTCCGGCTTTCAAACTGCGGGGCAGGTTAGAGCCCGAGTGTTGCCGGCTGAGATCTTGCCACTATTAAGAGAATTAAATCCAGCTAAGAGGGCCTCTCAGAGAGAACATAAATTCTCCATTATCTCCCCTGCTTGGTGGCCTCCTCCATCCCTCCTCTCCAGCGGCGGCAGAAGCTGATTTTTACTGCCGTGTTCTCATTTCCCCTCAGAACTCGCCTGCTGGAGACTCTTAAAGCCCCGCAGGATGAAATAAGATCGGTTGAGTGAGCGCTTCAGTCTCTTTTTCTTCTTTTAATGTTTTGTTTGTGACACACAACTTAAAAAAAAAGCATTAACATAAAAGCCTGCTGTGACTGCAGAGGTCGACGATGCTGCAGCTGCAGGAAGTGATGCAGACAGATTAGTTCATATTCTTCATATTGTTTTATGGCTCTTGAACTGAAGTCTCTCCTTATATTTTACATGTGAGCATGGTTGATCTGTGTAAAGTGGCTTAAGCCCATATATGATATAAATAATGTATTAAATATGCCTTGATAATGCATTATGTTGTATTACAACAATACCTAACCTAAGTATGATCATCATCGTATGAGCTCAAATATAAAGTTCTTAATTACTGCATGCATTTTGCATTAGAAGTTAAAAAGGCATTAGATGGTGCAGCGTGGAGCTGTGATGGTTGAACAATGTGTTTGTCAGAATGCACCGTTATGCTCCTAACGCCATGGTACATGTATACAGTTGGGTCAGTATACAGTTACACACAGTTTAAGCCATGACTCTCCACAAAGTCATACATACAGTATGTGTACTGTACGTACACCTGGACCTGTTTGATGAATCTCTCTCACTGTGACCCATGAGTGCACGTAGACACGCCCTTCATCATCAGTGATATAACTTGTTCTGAGCTCCTCTAACTCCAGTTCAGCACCGAGGACAGCGATCCTCCCCCTTAAGCTGTTTAAAGGGAGCGGGTCCTCTTCACGGAGCCGGCCGTCATGTTCCTACAGTAGCCCAGAGTGGACAACCCACTGTGTTAACCTTTCCTGCTCGGTGCACCTTTAAAGCAGGAGTGATCTCCCGGCTAGATGTAGACGTGCACACGGGTCGCTGAGAGATGTTCTCTTTAGCCTTTGTTTTATACGCGTACTTTGACGTCAACGTTTATCTCTTATTGTCTCTAAAGATGGCAGTTGAAGTGCGTCAGCATATTTGTTGAAGTTGCTTGATTCGTGCCCGTTTGGGGTTGTGGTTGAATGCACCTTATTGTAAGTCACTCTGAATAAAAGCGTCTGCTACATTACATTTATTTAATCTCCGTTTCAAAGGCGCCTCCTGACTTGAGTTGAATCAATCAATCAACTCCCTCGCTCCTCTGCAGGCCTCTTTATGTGTGGAGGCTCTCAGGGACGTATACATGTGTCTTCTGGGAAGTACAACTCCGCCTTAAAATGCAGCGTGCACACCTGGTGGACTGATGTGACCGAGCGGGAACTAAAGCAGCTTCATATTTGATATAAATATGTAGAATAAAAACCCAATCCATGCCAGAATATGTGGTTCTTGAATCTGTAACGAACTCTTTGCAGTTCTTCTGCTCGTCTTTCGACCTCTCAACAACAACGAAGTGCAATCATCATCAGCAGGTTGGAGCTATTTATAGCTGCTGTGCAATCATTAATTCAACACATGTAGCTATAAACCGTCAGTCATCATCATCATCATCAATAAACATCAGCTAATCAATGCTTTATCTTTTATAGCACTCATATAAGTAAATATATTAGAAAGTGCTTCACGATTGAAGGACAACATTAGAAGAGCAAAGGCAATGGGAAATAAAACGTCTCTGAGATGAAACATAATGAATTGAGACAACATGTTTAAATGTACCTTCAGACTCCAACAAATCACATAAAGTGAAATTAGCAAGCTCAACAAATTCTGTTTTATCATTTGATTCATCCCTCTCATGTTTCTGCTTCACTATATCACACTCGGCACGCTCCACAAAACATTGTGCACATTTGGGAAATTGCATATGCATGATATATATTTTTTTTTTGCTCACGCATCATTTAGACGTCCGGCCCATGGATCTGACTTCTAATGTGTGCTGTTGGAGATTCATACTGGGCTTCAAGAAATACCGTTCTCCAGAGGTCCGTCATGGTCCTCCCTGTTGGGTGTTAGGTAGTAACCAGATGTATGGAAACAGCTGGGCGACGTTTGTGACATTCTTTAATGTCTTTCTTACTTCAGAGCCCCGTCAGGTTCATAACTCCTCTATAGCCTGTCATGAAAAATGGATTGAGTAATAATGAGCCACTGTAATACATGACCCTTTAAAGTATTATAATAGTCAAACTTACACCACTGCTAAGACATCATTATGCATTATTAAGACTTACAGCCACTCGTGGTACATTATGGATGGGCTGTAATGTCTTTTGCAGGTATCTATAGATACAGTACAACCATAAAAGGATGTGAACACCCAACCCACTCTCATTCCCAGGGCGTCAAACACCGAGTCTCACGGCCATCGGCGTTTAATAATGCACCAAGCGTGACAATGTAAACCCGTCCGCGGCAACAGTAAAGGCTCCCAGAAATTGTGCCGGCACTGTTCGTGTCCCGTGTTCGCAACGTTCAGTTTCATTTTCACTGTACAAACGTAGTTTTAAGCCCAATCATGTAGTTCTTTCCTAAACCGAACTACAGTGGTTTTGTTGCCTGATCTTAAAGTGACGCCGAGGGGCGAGACAAAGCGGCGCTATGTGACGAGTTGGGATGAGAACGTGTTGGACACACGGCCAGATCTGTGCGATGTACACAAATCAACTAACCGACAGTTTGCAGAAATACATGCTCACCAAGTTTTAAACCTTATGAAAGGAGGGAAATTGAAGTTATTTAAAGGGCGAAGCCTTAGGATGTACGTGACAGGGGCGTTTTATGTTAAGCAGCGTATGCACGGCTGCATGTAAACGGGAATATTCATTTTCATTAGCCATGTAAACAGCTTAGTAGGAATACTGTCTGTGTCGGAGTAAGGGTGAAACCCGGAATATTCTGTGCATGTAAACGTAGTCATTGTAGAGTGATGCAGTACAGGCTGAATAAAACTAATTGCACATTTAATTGTACCATTATTTAAGGACATTTTGGCAAAACCAAAGGTGGACATGATGCAGTTGATAATCTACTCAACTCAGGTTCCGAGACACAGCCGGTAAAAACACACGTACTGATGTAGTAGTTTTAAGCTCGACCGAACTGCAGCGGTTCTGTTTACGAAGATAAAGTGTTGCCACGTGGGAGGCAGAATGTGACGAGTTGGGATACCACAAACGGAGGCCATTCTAGCAGCTCATTAACTGTCCAGATGTTCACATATGTGACATCATGTAGTGTGTATATTTATATATAAAGTAGATGTATTTTATCAAGGTATTTCTTGGTGTAAATGAGTCAAACGACAACAACAAGGTGATGCTCTGGAGGTTTGAGGCCTGCTGAGGCTGCTGATGGCAGACGGCAGTCTTTTTTTCCAGGAAGTGATAATTGATTAATTACCTCTCTTTACCCCCCTCCGCTCTGACGCCACCCCCCCGCCCATCCTCCCTCCTCTCCCTCCTCTCCCTCCTCCTGCAGGCCTGTACGAGCTCTAATGTGATATGAGAACAGATGAAGCAACCAGTGCTGCTGCAGATGGAGACGGAGCCGGGCTGTTTAAGGCGATTATGTTGGAAGTGAATTTCTCTCTCTCTCTCTCTCTCTCTCTCTTTCTCTCTCTCTCTCTCTCTCTCCTCTCCTCTCATAACCTCTGTCGTCAGCCAGGCAGTCGGCAGGGGGAGACGGGAGGTTACAGGAAACACGAAGGGGCACAATGCTGATGATTAAGGATCAGCTGATTAGGCACTTGCTGTGTAATCTTAAATAAAAAAAGGATATGAAATCACTTGCTTTACAGCCGTGGAAGTGATTTTCCACACAATGGGGGCTACCTTTCGCTAATCAGCTTTGTGCCACAGAAAAGCCACTGCATATATTTGGCCCTTTGTACTGTGGTGATAATGTGAGCGAGGCGAAGCTCAGGATCCTTTGAATGCAACCCTCCCTCCTCTCTCTCTCTCTCTGTCTCTCTCTCCTCAGTTATCAGCTTCCTCAACAATTCCTCCTGTTTTTTTTTCTTCTTTCTTTCTGCAGCAGAGGAAACTCCTGCTTTTAATTTGTCAGGGGGTTATTTGACTGCGAGGTGTGCCGGAGAGGATTGATCGTGTCAAATCAAGACTATTGACTCCCCCCGTGCCAAAACACATTCATTCACCCCCGCTGCTGACTCCTTCCTTCCTCTGCCAGGCAGCAGACACTAACTGACACATCAGGAGGAGGAGGAGGAGCTGAGGTCGGGGCGGTCGCCGTCCTGCCGTCCAATGGATCGGTCAGAGCGGCGTGTTTCTCTCTGCTGTGAGCTGCAGCAGCAGAAATCTGAGCACCGACAATTAATGAACTGTTGGGCAGTTGAGATGATCTACGCTGCCGACCTGGCCGGGGCCAAAGACCATATCGTTGCTGTCGAGCCAAAGACTGAGTCCCGGCTGCAGAGTTTCCCTTATATAGAATTTATTTGTGCCTGTGATGGCAGACGCCCAGATCCTCAAGTTAAAGTAGGAGAGCGGCGGTGGAAAAAAAAGGAAAGTTATGCATTCAGAGTTTAAATTAAAGCTGTAAAAAGTCCACTTTAAAAAGCACTATGGTGAAGAAAAGTAGCTCCGTTGTTGGTGGAAAACTTTTATATCTTTTCGTTGTCGTTGAGGAGAGAAAGAAAGAAAGAAAGAAAGAGAAGAAAGAGAAGAAAGAAGAGCGAGTGGCGGCAGAAGGCCGCAGAGGAAACTTTCAGCTTTCAGGGATGCTGTACTCTGTAACTCTTTAAATCAGAATAAATAATGAAAAACATCCTGTGAGGAGGGAGATGACACAGATGGTGCAGTTGCAGCTGTGATAAACTCTCCTAGCATTCATCTGTTCTGTGTAAACTTTATCACTGCTGCTGAGCGGAGCAGCAACAAGCACTCACATCCTTCACTGTTCCAGCCTACACAACCTCCAGCTTTACACGCTCATGCTGTGTGGTACAGTAAAGCTTTATTCAGACTTTATTTAGAATGATACTGATAGACTTTACAAAGTTAACAAGGAAACCGTTTTGGAGGAAATTTGTCCCATAACGGTGTATCCATAACAACATGAAGTAAACATCAGACAGCTTCAATAAAGAGTTACTGATAGTGGAGATGTCAGGTTGGTCTCACACAACATTCGTAGCTAAACCTACAAAAAATAATTTACTGTAATTCATATATATCCCACGAAACCAAATAACATAATCGTGAAACAGGAAGTATAAAGAGCAGCAGATGCCGTGTAGGAAGAAAGGTGTGATGCGTCAAAAAAATACCAGACGTTCACCCAGGAGGCCGGCGTTCGTGTCCCGTGTGAAACCAGAAGTCAACATTCATTTATTTGTCATGTAACTTTCATACGGAGTTATCTTTTCCTGAACCTAACTAAGTCGTTTTTGTCACATAACTTCCGAACTTCTGGTGTGGTGCGGCGTAACTTAACTACGATCTTTTCCTAAACCTAACTAAGACGTTTTATTGCCTAAACCTAAGGAAGTTGGAATCGTGAACCAGGAAGTGACAAACGCCGCTTAGGGAGGAGGTCGGGGTGGATGGGTGGATCAAAAAATACCGGACATTTTCCCAGGAGACCGGCGTTTATGTCGCCTGTGAAACCAGAAGTCAACGTTGATTTATTTGTCACATAAGTCACGTACTTAAGTAACGTCACTTCCAGAGTTATTTTAAGCCAAACCACCATCTTTTCCTAAACCTAACTAAGTAGCTTTATTGCCTAAACCTAAGGAAGTTGTTTCCTGTGAAGACGGAAGTTTATTTTGAAAAGACTGTATGCATGTAACATGGACACGAGTTAGCTGGACATTTGTACGCACTAAAAATGAGGAATAACTTTTTTTCAGATATCATACGAACCGTTGTATGAGGATATGTTGAATAGAAACACAGGATGATATAAAAAGACACATGAACAGGCTTTATTCCAGTGATGACAACGGTAACGAGCTGCAGGGAGATGTATCTCCATGAGGAGACGCTGAGACATTCATTAACATCATTAACTAGCGTACACCAACCTACCAAGACAACTTAGCAATGTAAAGTATGAGGGAGTGTAAAGAGTAAAGATGTGGAGCAGAACTAATGTTAAAGAGTAAACAGAGCAGCTCCAGATGAGCCCGATCTGTCCTCAGATTCATTCACACAAACAAACAAACAGCGTTTTGTGTTTCGCTGCATTACAGCAATAATTTAGTGGCAGCACAGTTCAGTGGCTGCATTGGATGCAAAGTATGAAATCATCCTGAATCAGAAGTCAACATTAGTTCATTATTTTAAAACCTCAAATCCCAGTTTTCTCTGAAGGCTTTACTAAAATACCTCCCCTCTATCTTTACAGTTAAAACACTGTCATTAAAAAGCCGTCTCAGGAGAAATAATTCGATGTGGGTCGTGTTTGCCTGCAGGCGGAGCGTAAAGTAGCTGGAGTTAGCAGCACTGATGAGAACACTATCTTATCTCCTCTTGTTCAGCGTGTCCAGCTGCTCCGTGCCGGTCTCAGTAAAGTTGTTCTGTCCGAAGCTGAAGTATCGCAGCGCCGCTGTGCTGCAGCAGGAACACGTCTTTCTGCTCGCTCATTAGGACATTGGCACACAAGAAGCCCTTGGGCCTCTGGGTAATGAAGGACCCCACGGACTTGTGGGTAATTGGGCAGCTAGAGTGGAGTACAGGTGAAACGCTGGCTTGTCTGAGAGTTTTGGTTGGCCAATCAGCTGGCGCCTCCGCTTTCGCCAAGTGAACAGCGGGCGGCGGGCCTCCAGGGACCGAAAAGTGCGAGAATGCTGCAGGAAAGTTTTTGAAAGCAGTGATGCCAAACTGCTGCAAATAAAAAAAGTATCCATACCTGTCCTGTTTACTGCTGCTTTTTTTTTTTTCGCTAAACGCCCTTGTGCTTCACTCACAAAACAATAGGAAGCAGGAAAGTCTTACAGATGGTTGTTTTGTGAGAGAACAAGACTGACAGTGTTGCTGCCTCGCTGCTGCTGCTGCTGCTTTGGTCGCGAGCCAGCTACTGATGTTGTTGTGGAAAGCCATAGCTGGCTAGCGCCACAGTTTGTTTAGCCTCGAGGGAACAGGCAGGGGTGAAACCAACCAGGAGCGCTCTGGGACTGAATACTCAATTAAGGCAGACTTGTCTAAAGAAATTGCTGCAGAGATCCCAACTGCTGACAAACTGGCCTCCCCACGGTGACAGCTTAATCATAGTTGTGCAGAAACTGTCCAACACTCTGGGTTGGTTCAGTCACGGATTTGGAGAGAGAGGACAGAGAGAGAGAGAGGGAGCTGTGGCGTGCTGGGAGTTTGTTGTGATTTGTCATCCTGCTGCTGCCAGTGTTTGGAGCTCGCTCTAATGACCACGCGAGCCCCGTGACAGCGGCCCCCGTTTGAGCCGTGGCCGGGGATCCATCATTCTCTTCTTTGTGGCTCATTGGCTCGCTGCCCCCGTCCAGGACAAACTCCCCCACCGCCGACACTCCCGCCGAAAGGAGCAAATAAACGTGACAGCAGGTTTACGGGAGGCCAGGTCGCCCGGGAGGAGAGCTGACGGTAACGGACAACACGGAGCCTCTGGTGCAGTTTGTCTCCACGCGACACCTGCAGCTGCAGCTCGGTGATGGTTTGATGTCCCACTTAGAGCCTCCGTCACCTCCGTCACACTGATCTACTGAAGGGCTTCCTACCGCTCAGCTGCTCAGGTTAAACATATGATCAGCTGACGCCCGCAGCAAGTCAACTCTGTTTGTACTCGCGAGGCACAATCACAACTTACATTGACAGGAAACATATATTATATCACATCTCTTACAAAGTCATATATTAACAAAAGGTATACGTATGGATGACCTTCAGATGACAAAGAATAAAGGTTTATGCAATAAGTTCCTCTTCTAGTTCTATGTCAGACTCAGCGAGAGCAGCATGAAAGCTCTTTACTCACGTCAGTACGATTCAGACGGTAGACGATAAACCACGTCTGTTTAGAGGATGAGAGCGGGACAGTCAAATTAGCTGAGGTCGGCAGAGAGTACTGGCAACATCAACATGGCCGTCCTCTGTGACTGAGTTTACAACCGGATGGTATGTTCAGTAGCTCCCTCAAACAAGGACGAAGCGTTTCAAGTTTACAATAGAATATTAAGAGAAAGCTCTATTTTATAGCTACATGCATATCTAGAATAATTACAGAAAATAATAGACACAAAGCATCCATCAATCCATCCATCCATCCATCCATCCATCCTCCATCCATGGACTTGGACTTATATAGCGCTTTTCTAGTCTTCCGACCTCTCAAAGCGCTTTACACTACATGTCAGTATTCACCCATTCACACACACATTCATACACTGATGGCAGAGGCTACTAAGGTGCCAACTTTGCCCATCAGGATTTAATCTAAATACTCATTCACACACCGATGGCTCTGCCTCCGGGAGCAATTTTGGGTTAAGTGTCTTGCTCAAGGACACATCGACATGTGACCCGGAGCAGCCGGGGATCGAACCACCGACCTTCCGATTGGTGGACAACCTGCTCTACCCTCTGAGCCACAGCCTCAAAATAGATAAAGGTCCAGGGTTTCCTTCAGGAAATAGTTTTGTTGACGTGGTAAGCTGTTCAGATCCGGCTGCATCTTGTCTTGGGATCAATTTGGTTATTAAATGATGGCCTAAATATCCGCTATACTCTTTAAATATATTCTATCTGATGTGTGAAATAGCACCCTGCTCTTTTTCTCTGAAGGTTTCATTTATTTTTATATGGTGTTAACGGAGGTGATTTTGTGGAAAGTCTGGATTCATCCAGGAAGACTTGAATAAAGAAGCTGCTTTTAAAGGTCTTGAATGAGACGGACGGAGACGTTTGTGTTCGTGTTGATGCTCTCCTCTCTTCTCCTCATCCCTCTCTTCTGTGGGAGATAATTATTCTGCCATTTCAGCCACACTCTCTGTCCAAAAAGAGATTTCCATCTCAAGAGACCATCACGGATGAATAAAAGGTCAAAAGTGACCAGAAAGCGTTCATGTGAAGCCAGATGGCAGGATTATCCTCCTCCTCCTCCTCGTGGGCTGAGATATTCACCGTCTGAAAGCGGAGTGAAGGATTGTGGGAGAGAAGCTGTAAATATGACGAGGTAATTCCTGAGAAAGCAAAAATGATAAGTTACCGGAGAGAGAGAGAGAACGAGATGGAGTGGCTAACAAAGCAGTAAAATATGGACAATGAGGAGGACCTGGTGAGCTGCGCCACATCCAGATATGCATGAGGCATAAATCAATATTTATTGCACATAAAGGAGCAATTTTTCCACCATGAATGATTAAACTTCCCAAAGACGGCTGCAGTCGGGCCGTATTATCGCGTTCTTATTCAAACTGATAAATAAGGAATTACACCGGCAGCCGTGTGGATGTGGATGCTGCGTCGTACGTGAGCGAATGTTTACAAACTGCAGGTTATTATTATCGTCATATCGCATTTCCCCCAATCGTAGTTTGGCTCTGAATATATCATGTCCCAGCAAAGCATGCTGGGTGCGACAGAGGGAATGAGAGAGTGTATTTGTGGAGCGATTACTCCTCTCGGGAGGTTTCTTTTTGTCGAGCTGAATTTACAGCTGATTTTTTTGAAATTATAAATCGCTCACAGCCAAAACGCGTTGACTTGTTTATTCATTCGGAGATCATAAATCAGTTACTTATTGTTTCAACTTCCACGCTGGAGGAAACAGTTAAAAGATGATGGATGGAGCTCCGGCAGTTGGACCTGTCTGATTTCCTGCTCCAGTCTGAATAAACTAGCGGCTGCACAGTCAGCTTTAATGACTTCTTTTAAGTCTGTTTATGCTCCGGAGATGAATCAGGACTCTGGGATACACACAACATGTAAATATATGCACCGCCACACAACAAGAAGGATGTGTTGACCTGCAGGATTCTGGCCTGAGGCTTCCTCTTGTTTTCACTTATTCACCTCATATTTTATTGATTATTAAAGTTGCATTGAGTTCAATCAGACGACTCCATGTGTATTAATATATAGTAGACAGAATAAAGTAAAACAAAATGAAAGTATTAGTATTCACAAAGATTACTGGTGTGTGGACGAACGCAGAGACGTATCGTACAGCAACACAAACGTTGTATAAGATTTAGTATCGACTGTTGATCAGTCTCATGGTTTTATTGATCAGTCTCATGGTTTTATTGATCAGTCTCATGGTTTTATTGATCAGTCTCATGGTTTTATTGATCAGTCTCGTGGTTTTATTGATCAATCTTGTGGTTTTATTGATCAGTCTCATGGTTTTATTGATCAGTCTCATGGTTTTATTGATCAGTCTCGTGGTTTTATTGATCAATCTTGTGGTTTTATTGATCAGTCTTGTGGTTTTATTGATCAGTCTCGTGGTTTTATTGATCAGTCTTGTGGTTTTATTGATCAGTCTTGTGGTTTTATTGATCAGTCTCGTGGTTTTATTGATCAGTCTCATGGTTTTATTGATCAGTCTCGTGGTGTGTGAGTGAACCACTGAACTGGGATTAAGAAGGTGCCACTTCCCTGAAACAATGATCATTGTTAGCATCCATCTATCCATTATTTATATATCCTGATATTTCATATCTGGCGCCAACGGGAACGACCATTCACACTCACAATCACACCTCTGGGCAATTTAGTGTTGCCAGTCAACTTTACCAACACATCCTCACTCCCAACTCATCGAATACCGCCGCTCGCTCAGCGCCCCTCGGCATCGGAGACCGCCTCACGGGGTACCCCTCTAGCGTTACTTTTGGACGGCGTGTCGATATACGCTCGTTACATGCATAGTGTCCTTCCGTTTTCACAGGAAGTGAGGTTTAGGCAACACAACCACTTAGGTTAGAAACAGTCGTGGTTGATGTTAACTTCACTGACGTCTCATGTGACTCACGATACGACAGAGTCACGTGACTAACGACTGATGAGACAAAATAAGTCAACATTAAGAAACATACATAAAGAAAGCAGAAGGTTTTTGTGTTTTGAACGGTTGTATGTGAAACTTTATGTTCACAAAATAAACCAGGAGTCTTCAGCCATGCTGGCAGCTCTGTGAGGCTGTACTGAGAAACAGCGGTGCTTTGGGCTAACATGCTATCAGGTATGATGTTTACCAGGTCTACTGTCTACATCTAGTGTCTTAGCATGCTAACAGTTACTAACCAGCACTAAACACAGCTGAGGCTGATGGTAATAGCATTAGTTTCAAGGTATTTGGTCATTTATCAACGACAAATTCAAATTGTGACCTGATGGTGGCGCTAGATAAGAAGTGAGGAGATCACCGAAGTTATTACGGTTTATCCTGAAGGCCCTGGCACACCAAGCCGACGGTCGACCGACGGAAAGGAATCAGTGCACGAGAAGAGAAACGGAAGTGAGGAAAGAAAGCCAACGAGTAAAGTCAAGAGGAAACACAGAGAAGACTCTTCTCATTTTCATCTTCATCGAGTGAAAGTGGTGTGAAAATGGTCGGTAAAGCCGCTGTATCTCATGTACGTATCATAACAACGTCTTGTATATCCGCCGTCCTCGGTCTTCCTGTTTCCATTTTTTGAATGATGAATACAGACTACCGCCGCCTGCTGGTGTGGAGAGGTATTTCCTCTCATGCAGGCGCAGATATACGTGCTAACTGGCCGTCGGCTGTCGTCTTTGCGGTGTGTTCAAGTGCAACTTGTCGGCCAAGACAAAGGTGACCTTCGTCGCCGCTAGTTCTCTGATGTGGGGTTGGTGTGTTCCCAGCTTAAAGGGGAAATGTATGTTGATTCAAATTTCGTGGCAATCCATCAGGTGATGTTGAGATGTTTGTCCGGACCACCTCACTAGTGTGGCTAACAGAAGAGTGGGGATCATTTATTGAGGCTCCGCTCTCGATGGTTGTAGATTGACACATTTATTGAAATGGAAGTGTATCTGTTCTTGGAGATGGATGACTTCAGACAACAGCCAGCGTGTAGCCACAGCCCGTGTCCATGTAGTCAAACAGTGTGAGAGAGTTATTAAGTGAACTGACAGGCAGAGCAGCCGCTTTGAGTGAGGCCACATGGATGTAAAAAAAAAAAAAAAAAAGGCTGATGCTGTGCTTAATTCCCCCTCTGGGAAAATAAAAAAAAAAGAAATCCCCTAATGATGCAATCATCCAGGAGTCTGCCTCCCGCCAATCACCTGTCACATTATGAAAAGCGCTGTTTGTGGTTTTAATCTCGCTGAATGCCATTCAACAATTTTCTATGCAGAACATTAGAGCGTAAGATGAATTAATCAGAGGGAGAAGAAATCAATCGAGTCCTGACATTTCGAACCGCGCGGCACAACTCCTCAAACACAAACACACACACACACACACACACACACACACACACACACACACACACACACACACACAAAGCTAGGCCCGGCTCATTCTGGCTGATTTGATTACGATCCTACAGACGGGATGCAGAGACCGGCAGGACTTTGCAGCAGTGAAGTGGTCGATGCCGTATGAGGCGTTCACAGACCGATAGATGCTGTCCAACACTGTCACGGCAGGGACAGACACAGACAGGAGTTTCCCCTCATCAAACAGCAGTATACACTACTACAACTTTATTTTATCAAGTAAACTGAAGTATATTTCCCAAGTATATTTTATGCAGTAAGCATACTAATATCAATGTACTAATAGTATACTTGTAAGTGTACTATTCCAATACTTCTTGGGACTAAATTGGCCCATTATAAGTAGTTAGTATAGTATATTATATTTAATATAAAACTAGTAAACTATTAGTACAATACTTACACTTAAAGTATACTTTTATAAACTAAAAAGTGGGCAAATTTAGTCCCAAGAAGTATTGAAGTAGTACACAAACACTGGTAAACTATCTGTATACTTATAGTATAGTTGCAGTACAAAATAAGACTTAAATGTAAACTAGTTGTGTACTCAAAGTTTACTACATTTAAAGTACACTTAAAAGTATACTTTTATAAACGTAAAAGTATTAAAGCAGTACACTTACAAGTATAGTACTAGTTCATAGATATTAGTATACTTACTACTTAAAGTATACTATAAAGTATACTGTAATATACTGTAATATACTGTATCTTAGTATACTTCATGAAATAAACTTAAAGTACACTGCTTTTTCGTAATGAATGTTTGACATATTGAATGTTTAATGTGTGTTGAATTAATCATCTTTGTTCCATGGCCAGGTCGGTGTTAGCTCGGCTGTTAGCCACCCTGTGACTCAACAAACCAACCCGTTAGCGTTAGCCGTTAGCCGCAGTAATTGTTTCCTTTGAGCATGCGGGCCTGTAAAGAGAACCTGATGTCCTTGTCAAGATGATGTCAAAATGATATTCATCAGTAAGTGAAGGCCGGCGAGGCCTTTAAATATTCATTTATTTGTTCATTTTTCATCTTTTGCGACGCAGCTCGGAGTTGTTTGATATGGAAGATAACTGATTCTCTGCTTTTAGTCCTCCGGAGTGCGTCCCTGATGGATGTGTGTACATGCATGCAGCAGCAGCAGCAGCGTATGAGTCTAGAATCATGATGGATGGCGGGGTGAAGAGCAAAGAGCATGAGACTGTGTACAGCAGGACTCCATACATCTCCATCCATCTCCTGTTAATGCAGCAGCCACTGCACTGAGGCTCTGGGACACTTTGTTGACGTCCCAATGAATCCTGGGTGATTTTTCATGTCGAGCCTCAGAGTTCAGGCCCTGCATGTATGCCATAACTCCATCTTCATTTTTCTTCTATCTTTCTTTCTCTTCTCCATTGATTTGTACTTCTTTTGCCACTTCTTGTTTCACTCTCCTTCTTTCCCATCTTATCTTTCCCCCCTCCTCTTCTTTTATTACATTATTCCCCTCCGTCTCTTTAGGCTTCTCTCAATCTACCATCTTGCCTGTTCTTGTGAGACGTCAGTCACGTCCCAAGTCCTATTCCAATTTGAAATTTAGCCCAGTACAGTTGAAGTGCACTGACATTTCTGTACGTATGCAGGCTGCTTTGGGAGTTCACTTCTACATACAAATTTGCTCTGACGTTTTTTTAGTGATGTAAAGGATTCCCACCGGTCCGTCATCTCAGAAGCTTCGGATAGCTTCCTGCTGGCTGGTCAGCGTCCATGTTCAACCCGGGGACAATTCACCAGCGGCTCTGATGTGTCTGTAGCGCTTTAAACATTAGATTCCTTTTGGATTATAAACGTTGGTCTCAGAGCTGAAAGTTAATATTTGTTGCTGCCGCGTTATTTAGTCTGAAGGTAAAGTTAATGTTTGTGTTTTTATCGGACGGTTACCGTCGAACAACAGTGCTGCATCTGTGGATGTTTGGCTGTGCAGATCAGGCAATAAAAATATAGGATTGGAGTCGGACCAGTGGGCAACTTCCGGGTTGGAAACCTGCATCCTCTCTACCAGCCAGCAGGGGGCGACTCCTCTGGTTGTATAGAAGTCTCTGAGAAAATGAGCCTACTTCTCTCTTGATTTATTCCCTCAGTAAACATTGTAAACATGAGTTTATGGTCTCAATCTCTACTTTCAAGTCTTCTTCAATACAGCATGATGTTCATTTAGTAAATGATGGTCCCATTTAGAGTCAGATAGACCATAAAGCAGGGGATGCTTTAGGGCGGGGCTACCTGCTGATTGACAGGTCGCTACCACGGCGTTGTCCGGTCTGGGAGTTGTCCGTGTTTTCGTCTTAGAGCTTTAACCCTTTCACAGTGTGTTCTCAAGTCATCAAAGTTAATTGTAACATTTTGGTCGCCTAAAAACATCTCATTCAGCGTTCAGTTATAGCTCCACCCTCTGGTGTCACTTCTGGTTGCAAAACAAACCAAGATGGCGACGGCCAAAACGCCGAACTCGAGGCTTCAAAACCGTAGTCCATAAAGCAATGGGTGACGTCACGGTGACTACGTCCACTTCTTATATATACAGTCTATGAGTTGGATAGAGGCAGTGTGTCATTTTGTATATTGTAAATATACATATCATATATCATGATCAAAATGGTTTAAAAAAAGTGAGTTCAGTGGACCTTTGACTTGATATTATTTACAGTATATTGAAGTTAAATCACCTGAATTCTGCTGTCCCACCTGCAAACTGATCGTACCCTACAGCGTCCTCAGGAGTTTCAACTCCTGAACTCATATCGACAAATTTATGCAAGTTCAACTTGGCATACTCTGCTAGTCTTCCTTGTGTTCCTCTCTTCTTCTTCTTGCCTTTTTGTTCTCTTAAGCTAAGTTTACACTACACCACTTTCATAGTCGACAATCGCGGTAAGTAGTCGTGCTTCTTGATGTAGTCGTTGGCACACATGTTCACACGTCTTTACTATTTATAGCCTGAGTCTTCGAGGTGCAACAACAACTTTGGTCCGTGTTTTGAATGCAACACATACAGTAGCCTAAAGTTGAAGCGACTCTTCCGCCAGATTTCCCCTCTACCTATATCCGGCGCTCTCGTTGGCTGTAGCTCTCCCCGAGAGGTCCAGATATTTAGCCTGCTAGATATCTGGGATGCGTCGGCGAACCTCTCGGCTCACGTCTTTGATCACGGATCATGGATTTGTCTCTGATCTGGGGCTTTTGTCGGGAAGCTCTAAAAACTGTCAGCGAGTTGAAACCGGGGCTAAAGTCGTGTAGTGTGAACCAGGCATTACTTTGTTCCCTTGTACTGTAATTCACTTTGGTCTGCCCTTGTTCACCGTCATATTTTAATTATTTGCTTCTAGCCTTCTATTCTCTCCTCTTTGCTTTCTTCCATCTGTCTTTTTATTTGTCTTTTCCTTTCTTTCAAAATACTACAATCTCTTTTCAGTTCACAAAGCTTTTCTTTCCTTTACGAGTCAGAAATGCAGTTATGAAGTTTCTGCCTTTATGTACAAAGCAAAGACCTCCCCCTCCCCTCGTCTCCCCCGCAGTACATACTGTACCGTCCCTCAGTGGCAGCAGCATGCCGTCGTCATGCAGATGAAATTCATGCATGAACATTTAATGCCACAACACATAAATAATTTCCATTTTGTAGATATTTGGGCGGCGCTGGATGAGCTGCAGCAGTGAAGCTTGATGAAAAGAATATAAAAGTAAAAACCAGGCAGCAGTAAACACGCCATCCCCCCCGTCTGGGCCAATCACTGACAAATATGACTTCTTGTTTTGAGCTTGTAGCTGCTGTCCCCCACTGGGCCAATCAGAGTCATTTTAGATGCTGGAATTCAGCTAAAATGAGATGCATCAACTCCCTGAATTCGTCAAAATCGGATCTCTGGGACGCTGCAAAAAAATGTGTATCTTACTGGATCATATTCCTTCATCTCAACATGTCAATTTGTCCAATATAGAGCCCCTAAAAAATCCAATTTTCTAGTGGAAAAACCTGCTCATGGAGGGAAATTATTTCAACCTGTTTCCAGTTGAACTTGTTTGGAGACGGAGAAGTGTCGGCATCTGGAGACGAGACAGAATAAGATAACCGCACCAGAACCAAGAAAAATGAATGTTTTAATCCGATCAGTGTCCGTGAGATATCGTGCGTGACAGATGGACAAACAACGTTAAATGTGTTGTCTTTCAACCAATTTCATCATGACACTGGAAACCCACAGAGGTTCTCCTGTGTATTTCAGCGAGCTTCATCTGTTGCTGAAGGAGAGGACTCAGAAACACAGTCGGTGACTGACGGGGATAAAGAGTCTTTGGACAATGCGACAATCACAATGCAAGTGTTTTTTAGGGGAGAAAGCCGAGGTATGAATTACACAGTTCGGTCTCAACAAATGGCGTATGAATGACACAACAATTTGTAAGACATTGAGATTCAGAGAGAGACTGCTGATGGTCCAACAAACACAGGACTTTCCACCAGGAGACGGTGTTTGTGTCCCAAAGGGTTGTTATTTTGAAGTTAATTTGTGACGTGATGTTATATTGTTTATGTACGTATTTTACTTAGTTAACAAACTTATTTTAAGCCCAACCATGATGTCTTTCCTAAACCTAAGTAGAGGTTTTGTTGCCTGAACATAACTTCGGTCGTCACCGTAGTTTTTGTTGCGTAAACAGAACTGCAACAGTATCGCGGTAACAATGTGGTGTTAAATGACAAGCAAAAAGCAGTTTCACAACATTAAGCCCGTGGTGTGAAACATGAAAAGCCTAAAATGTGTTATCATGATATCATATTTATACGCCTTCCCGTGAGATCTGGTTTCAACAAAGGTCCTCGTTACAATTTTATTTATTATTTTATTTTAAATTATTTTCTTATCAAGAAATTTGCTTCTCATTTGAATCCTAAAAAGCTTATCTTCTTAACAATAAATATATAATAAATAGCTAATGTAGTTAAATATTTCAACCGGTTTCCAGGACAAATCAACTTCCTCTTCCAAGACTTTCAGAACAACAGAGAGTGTTGCTGCACAAGAACCCAGAAAAATGAAACTAGTTCATCCTCAGTGATGTGAATGGGGTTGACAAAATATTGGAAACACCTGTTGGATTCAACAGAAGCACAAACTCCAGCCGCTAAACAGCCTCTAAACAGCCTCTAATCAGCCCTCTAAACAGCCTCTAAACAGCCTCTAGTCAGCCCTCTAAACAGCCTCTAGTCAGCCCTCTAAATAGCCTCTAAACAGCCTCTAATCAGCCTCTAAACAGCCTCTAAACAGCCCTCTAAACAGCCTCTAGTCAGCCCTCTAAATAGCCTCTAAACAGCCTCTAATCAGCCTCTAAACAGCCTCTAAACAGCCCTCTAAACAGCCTCTAGTCAGCCCTCTAAATAGCCTCTAAACAGCCTGTAATCAGCCTGTAAACAGTCTCTAGTCAGTCCTCTAAATAGCCTCTGAACAGCCTCTAATCAGCTGTCTGTGGAAGTGGGCGTGGTCGGCATTCAGCTGCAGGTGAGAGAGAGAGAGGTGTGGGGGGGGACAGTACCAGGTGAGTTGATTGGCCCGGCTGGTGCTCATTGTTTAATTAGACTCTTCCTTTAAATGCAGCAGCATGCTGGACCTCAGATGACAGACGTTCGCAATCAGAGAAGACGGCCGTCGGTTATCTTAGAACGGAGGACTGGAAGCGCTGTTTTGCAACCAGAGGCTCACCGTCTAGAGACTTAGAGTTAGACGTCTGTGTGATCGGTCATTAGTGTAAAAGAGTTATTGTTAGCAGCAGTCTGTCCTGTCTGTGGCAGCAGTCCTGCTACACCCTCTAAAAGACTTCCAACATGATAACCTTCATGAAGGAGGATTTATTGCCGGTATTACACTGCGTTTAGCTAGGTGTGCCAAATAAACTCATATCTTCAGCTTGTTCCCCTGCCTTGAAAAAAATAAATTTAAGACTTAATATAAAATGAAGTAGATGTTTTGATGAATCATTTTCTTTAATTGTACGTACATGTGGGTTTCAAATTTGAATTCCTTGAAAGGATAGCCCCTTGAGATGTAGCATCTCATTTTGGAGGGGTCCTAAAGCCACAAATACAAAACATATAGAGACAAAACAGCATTACATAACCAACATCCACTGCAAATACACATCTCCCACCAGCACCCCCAGACCTCTGCTGTTATGCAAGAACAAGTAGATACAGTAACCAGATTTGAAATCAATTACATCAGCATAGAGAAGCAGTTTGTCTTCAGTTTATATGTAGCAACAGATAACTTGTTCTGGTGTATCTTTATGCAAACCACAAATGATCTAATCATATGCCGATAACTGCATTTGTATGTTTTGGTCTCGTTAGTATCCAAACAAATCTAAAAGCATCTGTAAACGTCTGATCTGCTGATGTTTGACGTTCCGCGTGTGACTCCGATTGAACCGATCAACACGGAGCGAAAAGGTCAAGTCTTTGGAATCAACCTGTTGCTTCAAGTCGCAGCGAAGAGGAAGCGAAGAGGACGTCGTCGTTAACGACAGGCGGCTAAAGTGGAGCAATTAGGGCTAATAAAACATCATTCTCCTTTACACAAATGATGGGAAAGGTCAGCAGGCTGGGCGGATGTAATTGATCAGATCGTGGTTCCCCCCTCAGCGTGAAGGTTAGCTGATGCTGACATTTGTTAGGATCATTTCCAGCCGTGGATTAGAGCTGTACAGTGACATTTTACATTTGTCTGAGTTATTTTACCCCGACTTGCTCTGAATACACAACAGGAGGAATCTTCTGCCCATTTATCGATCCACTGTGGGGGAGTTTTACCTTCCATTCATTCACAGAAAGATGTGTCACAAACAAAGACGTGAATGTTCCACATTCATACAGACATTCATGGTCCTCAGAGGATGAATCATGATGACGTTAATGGCCTTTCCACAGGCACCACCATGAGGTTTTACAGTTTCTTAAGTATATCTCGATCAAAAGATTAAGTTAGACTTTACTGTATACTTGTCTGTATAAGGTAAATATACTTAAGTATATCTCTGATAAGTAAACTGAAAGTATACTCTTTTATTTTAAGTTTAAAGTTTGTTATTGATACAGTATTTATTACAAATGTTCCAAGCTTTCTCCCGCTGTACATTCTCAAATAAAGAAGAACAAAAACATGTAGATGAAGGGACAGAAACAGAACTGAATGTGTTCCTAATGTGTTTGTTAGAGCACTTCCCTTTCACTATATTTCATCTCCAATTATATATATACTCCACACAATCTTCTGCATTGAAAGTTTGATCAACAGTACCAGGGTTTTGTATAAAGCATAAGGACACTTTCTGGTGTTGTTTAGCTCAAAGTACGGCTTCAGAGAGCTGTTAGCATGACTATATTTAAAAAATAAAAGTCTGTGTAGTTTAAGCCGTCACAAGCAGAGACATTCTGGATCCATTGGCTTATAAAATGGACAGAAAACCCCCCGTATCATGTTTAAGCTTTCCAGCAAGCCTGTACTTTCTGAGGGATTGTGTCTTTCGTCATACTGGAAAAGAAGCCGGCTGAAGGATTGTGGATCTGTATAAACGCTGGAACCAAAGGTAACAACACAGAAAACTGTATTTTTCACTATGTGGGACGTTTAAGAAGCTGCTGTTGTTGAAAGAGAGCAGAGCAGCGCCGGTATCTTCCCTCCTGCACACCGACACCAGCAGAGCGGGGGTGTTTCTGCATGATGAACTGCATGTGTCCGTCTCCGCAGGGAGGAGGACGAGGAGGAAGGAGGAAAGAGGGGGGGTGTTCTCCTCATCCAGAAATAATCCAATTCCACGGGAGGATGAACCAAACCTCCACCCTGCCGCTCTCAACTTCACCACCATGAAAAGAGCTTCAGAGTCAGAGGTTGGTGAGGAGAGACCCCAGAGACCGACTCTGTGTGTGTGTGTGTGTGTGTGTGTGTGTGTGTGTGTGAGAGTGAGTGTGCGTGTGTGTGTGTGTGTGTGTGTGTGTGTGTGTGTGTGTGTGTGTGTGTGTGTGTGTGTGTGTGCGTGCGTGCGTGCGTGTGTGTGTGTGTGTGTGTGTGAGAGTGTGCGTTACTGCATGATGCCGAAAGCAGGAAATTCCCCGCCATGGATTTACCTCACAGCCTCTATTTCTCTATTTAAAAAGGGAACACGGGATGCTGGGACAGTTTGTGTTGTCTCATTGATATTCTCCAACACCAACACACAGATGAGCAAACTGATGCAACAGCTTGTTATGACTCAATAAAAAAAAAAAAAAATTCCTGAAATACCAGGAAACAACAATTTCATGTCTCTCCAGACTGTCTGCTTTGAATAACCCAAAAATGAGATTTTCTGCAGCTCTTTCACACCAAAACACAATTAACTTATTTACTAAAGAGTGTAAACACCTCCCGTCATAAATGATCACATTAATATGCAACGTTCACCTCCGTCATTCTGCTAATATGCTCTCGTAGACGGTGTGGGATACGAAGTCACCTGAAGCTCCTCCATCCTTTAGAGGAAGGGGCCTTCACTGGAGAGTCCTCTCAGTTTAACAAAGACCTCCATTCAGTCTAATCAGACAGGACGGCGTCCCCCGCTGGGACTGTCCTTAGGTCATTTTTGGATTGTCTTTTTTTTGTAAGTTAATTTCTTTGTCAGTCCAGGTGGGTTTTCTATGGGTCTACTTCAGAACAGGTCCTGTGAAGACCTCCAGCCTGCACGCTGACAAAAACTAAAAAAGACTCTTTAAATGTAAAAATGTAATACATTAAATATGCAAAGGGTGATAAAGTGTAGAAAAAGTGAATGTTTCTATCAAAAGACATTTGTCTCTTGCTTCGGTAAAGGAGGTAAGAAAAACAGAAACCATCCATCCATCTAGTTGACTAAGGGTGGTTTAGTCTGAATCGGAGTGAAATGGATAATTTTGGTTGGTTTTCTATATCGTCTGGTTTGGTTTGACGGTGCACAAATTAAAACGGACCAAATAAAACCAATGATTTGCTGAGGGGCGTGTACGAAAGAGCAAGGCCAGAGTTTGTTATCACTCTGACTCGGCGTAGATCTGCTGTGAGCAAGAATCCCTTCTCCTCCAGTTTATCTCCAATGACTTTATAAACGTCACCATTTTTGCGGACTTTATTTATCATATTCTTTGTTTTCTCTTCGGCCCAGATGTCAAGCAAACATCTGTCAGTCGTTTACCTGTGTCCATCTCAACAAACACCCACACAGGCAGCCTGCGTTTTGGTTCACTTCCTACAACCGGGTCAGATTATGTTCTCACTGCAATCGAACTGCACTGGGGGTTTCCTTGGAAACGGTCCGAGACCACCTCCTGCAACGGTCTCGGACCGCTTATCTTGATCCGCACCAGAGTACGATTATTGCACTCACAACTGCCCAAACGACCCACACCAGAGTTTGATTAAAACAGATTAAATATTGGCTTGTGAAAGCGCCCTAAATCCCCCAAACCACAGCTTTCCACTAACTGAAACCTGGACCTGTAAAGTGTTGTACTTTAGATTGTTTTAATGGCTTTCACAATGTAAAACCACCCACAAAGTTCCAAAAAGTCAAACTCAGCTTGACTTACCCCCCCCATGTGTGTCACCTTAGCAGTTATTTCAAGGTGGTGAAGTGCAGGTTAAAAAGTTAAAAACAGCACAACAAACAGTCATCGTTACTGCGGCTAATTAGCAGGTTCCCCTTAAAAAAAAATATTGAATGAGACGAATGGCTGCCTGCGGGCCTGTCGTCGGGGGTGATGGATGGATGACACCGACTCCCTGCGGCAATGGCAGACACTGAGCTGAGCCGAGCGGAGAGGAGGGAGGGGGTTAGTGTCGTCCCGAGGACAGCGGGATGGTAAACAGGTCTGTAGGACGGCGATGGCCTCTGGTTCTGCTAATGTAAGTCCCCACTGAGTCGGATATATGGAGCACAGAGCGTCACCTCTGGATCCGCTCCGCCGCCTGGGAACAACCGGGATGCTTTTAAAGTCTGTGCCGGGGGGGCGTAGCGAGTGTTTGAAGGTACGGACAGGAAGTTCTAAAACTTTATTAAGTATTAAGGATTTCACTCCAAAATAATAAATGTATAGTTTGAGTGTATAGTAGAGTGAATTCCTTCCTTATACAGACTGACATGGTGTTCATGTTTCTAACCATGTTTCTAAAGTAAAAGTTTACATTACACCCATTTTCAGGTAAACTTGCGTCTTCCTCTTCCTTCGCTACAGTTCTTGGCACGTTACCGCCAACATCTGTCACACAGCAGCAGTACAGTTTATAACCAGCCGCAAGAATGTGTACTGTGTCGCCGGCGTGTCGGAGCAGGTGAATGTGCGTGCGCGTGTGCACGTCGCTAACAAGACAGGGACCCTCTCATAAAGACATTGCTCCGAGTGTTTAAAGATGTCACAGATTACCTTTTTATTGAAGTATCCACAGAAGCTGCTGTGGTGATTTTTAGGAGCAGTTAACTTAACGTTCGTCATGTCGGACAAAGAAAAGAGACGTCCACATTCATCCCACAAAGATCGGATTGGCTCAGTTGTTTTTCCAACCAGGGAAACGGCACAATGCAACTCCAACAATGGTTCACTTCATTTAGTTCTTTTTCAGGCGTTGTCCTACGAATGTCCAGCAGCACTAGCGATCAATGTGTCTGTAGAAGCTCCTGCTGTGTTTAGGCAACGAAACTACTTGTTTAAGTTTAGGAAAAGATTGTGGTTTGGGTTGAAATAACTTCGTAAGTGGCGTTAACTTCAGAACGGGAGTTACGGGACAAAGTAAAGGTTTACTTCTGGTTTCATGAACAGCATGTGGCTCCTTCACCTCCTCGGTGAACGACCGCAGACTGTCTAGCTCTTTATACTACATCATCACCCGACCCGGCTCACGATCACGTGGATAATATACAAATTAGAGTACTTTTCCTTCAGGTATAGCTATGGACAGTATGAGAACAGCTGGGTGTATGTCATCCAGCAATCAATGCACATAATCAAATGTGTACAAGTACACAACCCTGGTAGATTACTTTCAAGAAGTGTGTATTTCTACTGTTTACCCTGCCAGAGATGTTCACTGTTACAGCTCTCCAGAGTTGTATCTTCCTGTTAAGCCTTCATGGATCTATTACTTAAACCTGCCGACACCAACCGTGCATGTATTAAATGCAGTAAAATGTTTATTTAGAGTGGATCCTTTAAAAAGCTTAAATGATATTTGTGATAAATGTGAAGAGAAGAACATGAAGCTGCTCCTCCCCGTCTGTGATCGCTGCACCAACCCAGTGAAAGTCTAAAGCAACGTGTCTTGTTTGTGGTTTGAGTCTTCTTCTTTGTTGGTATGAGCGGGTCATGTAAATGTGCCACATTTGCATTTCAATTCAGCCAAAAACTCCTTTAGCTCCTCTCCCTCTCCTTCCAGTTGATTATGTAGCGCTCTCACTTCAACAGACGGGCCTAATTTGCTCTCTTTCACAGCCAATCGAGAGGGTATTTGTTTAGTTTTCAGAGAGAGGCTCTTCGCCGCTCCTCTGCTGCATCAAAGTCTTCAGCATCGCGACCGCAGGAGCGCGTTGGCGACGGCGATGGCGGCGACTCAAATTACCCCTCCATTCAAGAAACACGGCAGGTCCCGCTTCCCCCAACACCAAGGCCACCGAGGCCCCGTTTGAAGAGCAGCAGAGGAACAGCCTTTAAAAATGATTGCTTTTATGCTAAAGGCCTCTAAACGGCGTGATGGGCAAGCGGTGATCGTCTGCTCTGGTCTGAAGCTCGGGGCAGGGCATCAATAAACAATGAGGGCTGGATGTGAGGAAGCTGAGCGGCTGGAGGAGCTCTTCATTAGCTGTCACAGCAGCAGCCTCCACTTCCCTCTTTTATCTCAGATGAGTCACTCTCCATCTCTGGGTGTTTCAATCCGACGGGTCGGCCGAGTTATCCTCCTCCCCCTCCCCGTCTCCCTGCCTTTCATGTTTTGAATCCACACTCTTGTTCTCTATGTGTCACCTCCAGTCATTCTCTGGCTTTTTTTCAACCAACTCTCCCTCTCAATTAAACCTCCTCCTCCTCCTCCTCCTCCTCCCCTTCTTCTTCTCCAGGCCCGGCACAAAATCAAATGAGCAAAAGTGTAGGAGAATTAAATCCAAATGTGTCTCGCATATTATCCCAGACACATGAGAGCCGAGCGGAGATGACCTGCTGGAGCCAATTAAAAGGCAAAGAGTCGTCTCCCTTGATGTGCACTATCACTGATGTGCCATCTTACCTTCAGGCTGTGTGATATTGGCTGTTTGATGGGACAATTGAGCTGATCTCCGCTCATCTTTGTCATGTCGGAGGTAAGATGTGACGAGTCCAAGTGAGCCAAGTTCACTTCTTACGGTAACGTTCTCCTCACAAATCTTACTTTATTTGTTTTGTCATTGATAGTTGATGCCAACTTCTCCTTGTATTCTCTCATAATGTAAATATATGCTTTAATTTTACATATTTAGAGAAAAAAAATCAAAAGAGTTGGTTCCGATGTACAGTATGTCATTCTATAAACGCTCCGTTGATGTCGAGTGTTTCAAAGACCTAAGTCAAGCTAGTTGTTGTTAGCTCATACATGCTAAACTTAGCCTAGAGGAGCTAAAGGTAACTATTATTATAATAATATAATAATTAATGAGCATCTCACGCAACATTAACTAACTCTTGATTTAAATTGGATTCTGCTGTTAATCCTGTTGGAGGTATCATACGAGCCGTTGCATGAGAACACGTTGACCGACTCACTGCCAGGCTCCTTCCTGAGCTTTCTGGATGTGGATGAAACCCTCAGGAACACCAGCATCACTTGTCAGTGCACCCAATTTGAGCAAAAGAAGACTGTAGATTCAAGGACAACAGAAGTCTGGTGAAATCTGCGGCTGGAGCTGACTCTCTGGAGGTGCACAGACAGTCAACAGACCGGCCTTGACCTTCAGGCCCTTTTGTTGATTTGATGAATTGTGGATGTAAACTTGGTGCACTCTGGACTTGCAAGAAATGAGATTCAATATGAAGCACAAGAGACAGATGGCTGTACTTTTGCTTTTATAAAACATCATCATCATAACTTGGACCTAGATTGACAAATGAAGTCCTGATGTTTAAAGGTTGTGACCAGTTTTCTTCCTATAAGTTGTGCTTTTGTTTCAGTAAATGGATCTGGTGAGTCCAGAGTCACTGAGTGCTTTAGAAATATAAAACAAGGTATCATCTGCATAGTTGAAAATCAATTCCATATTATAAAACATTATTCACTGGCAGTATGCAAAACATATATAAATACATCTCCCACAGAGCTGCTTAGTCATCATTACACCACCGAAGCTTCTGTACAAGCACTTACTCATCACTACACCCACTCACATACTGTACACAGACACCTGGCTGCCATGCATACATACATATAGATATGTACAGCATATACATAGAAACTAGGTCTCTGTTTCAATGATCTCATGATTTCCAAATTAAATAGTTTCCAGATGCATTTGAAAGATGTATTTTAGAACTCTTGCTACCCGTTTACTCAACTTTGTAGTAGCACCTGACTAACAGAAATGCATGTATGATCAGTTGTCATCGATTTCTGGGAAATGATTCTAGCCTGCACAACATTAGGGCGATTTCAATTTCCGAACAATTTGTACATATTGATCTGGACCCAGGATGGTTAAACGTGATGTAAACCATCAGATTTCATTCTGTTGTGAATGTGTGCAGATTGGCCTGGACTGATGTTAGATTTGTGGCATGAACTATCCCAGTCCGGCTCTGGTTTCACATCTAGATTCAGCGCCCAGTTTGAACAGATCCACTCTTTACTGCTGTATGAACTTGATGAGGATGTTTGCGTTTGTTTTCCCAGTGTAGAGCGGAAATAGAAATAAAAAGGATGAAACTCAATGATGAAAATGCGGAGAGAAGAGATGCAGAAAAACAATTAAAGAGGTCAGAAACTCCTCTTCCCCTCCATGACTGGAGGAGCAATCAGACATTCAGCAGCTCACATGATTAAATTATGAAAGCTTGTACTTGTAGGTGGGCATGTTCAAAGCTATTTCATCACTTTACTTTTTAAAATTTTGCTTCCCAGGGTATTCACACAAACATAAAATCCACCAGTGAAAGGAAAAATAGATCAAAGTTGGTTTCCAGTCGTTCTCCCGACTGTATAATTCATGTACCTGCAACTTTTTTAATCACCATCCTCATCTGTTATTAATACCATACCCATAAAAATCATGGTCATTATCATTACTGTCGTCGTGTCAGAGCAGCCTTAACATTCACGACCAACTGCACGCCATCGCTGCCGATGCCAATAAAGCAGCGAGACATCAGGACGGGGGGCTTGTATCTGTGAAGACATGGACATCTGGCTCGGTTTCAGAGCCCGTCCTCGGCAGCAGAGCCGGGGAGGGGAAATCTCCCGTGACAATACATCAGTGGAAGATCCTCTGCAGCCATATGCTGCCTTTAAAAGCTGCCTCTTTTCCCCACTTTGCATCACGATGGGATGTTTAAAGAGGGCTGGCAGGGTACTTAAAGTGCTCATTAACAGAGACACGTCCAACATGTTGGGGAAGGTCCTGCATTTCCACACCGGGACCTTAAATTACTTCTCCTCCTCTTCACCTCCTCCCTCCTCCTCTTCCCAAACTGCTGACCGCAGGCTCCCTCATCATTTTTCTCCTCTCTGACATTTTGAAGAGTTGTGTCGCCGCCATTAACTGGCGGCCGCTTTATGACAACGGGGGAAAAAAGACGCCACATCTGCAGAAAAACGACAAGAGCCAATCCTCATTAGTGTCTGGATGAGTGCCAACGTTAAATGAAAGGAGGAGGAGGAGGAGGAGGGCAAAGCAATCAGATGGCACCTTTTTCCTGATGGTGATGGATGGCGAGGGAGAGGCGGCGTTCCGGTAACACTCGTCCCCTCGGGGGTTTCCCCTCTGCGGCTGCTGATGTAAAAGTTTCACTGCACTTCAGAGATGTTGTAGATATCACGTTGGGGAAGACACGTTCTGGCGGTGACAGATGTTGACAAGTTGAGTGATGTTCCTTCAGGGCCGACAGCTGAGCACGCTCACGTGACTCAACTGTTGAGCTGCTCGTAGCGAGGCCTGAGGACGCCGATGTCAGTTGGTCCTTCCAGAGTGAGATAACCTCCACTGCTTCCTGTCAGTACAGTACGGGTATTTGGGGTCCCCAGAGGATGATTCCTGGCATATTTTGACCCTTCCTCTCGCCCCACCTTCAGATTAACATTTTCACCCTGATCAGCACTTTTGTCCATGACAAGTTATTTCAAAACTTGCTGAAAATTCTTTTATGGAAGTCCATGATTCTGGTGATCCCTTAAACTTTATTTAACCGTCACATACATACATACATGAAATGTGACCTCTGCATTTAACCCGTCCTCAGCATCCGGAGCAGTGGGCTGCTGTAAAGCACCCAGGGAGCAACTGGGGGTTCAGTGTCTCGCTCAAGGACACGTCGACATGTAGACAGTAGGAGCCGGGATCAAACCGCCAACCCTTGTGATTAAAGGACAACCCGATCTACCCCCTGAGCCACAGCTGCCCCCCACTGACCTTTCAGACCTGGTGCCAGAGGCCAAACTCTGTATGCAAAGAAAGTATTACAATCTGATGAGCAGCTTGTAACGTCGGGTATTGAACCTCAATACTTCTCTGGTACTGACTGAACTGTGCAGTATCCACAGAGTACTAAACAAACTACAAAAAGACATCACCTAATGTCTCGTCCATCCATCCATCCATCCATCCATTTTCTTCCTCTAGCTGTGCCATTCTTTATTTTTTGGGGGTATTTTTCCTACAATTCAAATGTGCACAACTGCAATTTGCACTTGACTGGTGACAGCATTAAAATTCTTCATTTGGTTTCAGCATTGAAGCACAAATATCGAAAGTATTACTAGTATCAAACAATGTGACTCGATATGCAACCCTAGTAGCAGGCCACAAAAGCTTCTGATGACATTCATGTTCCCTGGAGGATGGTACTTCCCTCTAGCGCCACCCTCAGGTCAAAACACAAGATATTGCATAATCTAAGCCATATTTTTCCACCACTATGATTTTATTGACCTGATGACCTTTCCTCTATAGTGTCTGTACAGTGTTACACACAACCTCAGTTAGGTTTGAACCCCAGCCACCCATCAAAAAACCACAGGATCCATCTGCATCACCACAAGCATAACCCTCCAAATGTGCATTATTTAACCCAAACAAAAGGGTGAACAGGGTTCAAACCGCTCAGTCATCGGGTGAGGAGGGAGGGAGGGAGGGAGCGTCAAGGTTGAACTGAGCCTGAGATGCAACACTAAACATCCTCAGCCTCCAGATTTCTTTCAGCAGGGCTGAAAGTACATTTATGAAAATGCAGCCGGCCAGTGTTCATGCTACCTTCTCACGCTGGAGAAGTGAACGTGATGGGGATTCATTTGATAGTGATCACCAACATTATAAGGAATCATCTGTGGGTCATTGTCTAAAGTTAGATACAGCTTTATCTCTCCAGAGATGATGTACGAACGGTTGGTCACCTGAGAAGAAGCTTCAACCGTTCAACCTCTGACCTTTTGACCCCAACACGATGTTATCAATGGAAGTGGACACGGACAGACTCACTTTAAGGACTTTATCCATATAAACCAGTGGATCTACCCAAAACTAACAACGCATTTGGCTCAAAGGAGCGGTGGCAGGGATTTAATGGAAGCCAAACAGAGTTCAGCTCATCATTTTAATGCCGAGCTCTATCGCCTTTTGTAGTAAAAAAAGGATTTAAGTACTGCGGTTCAATACGCTGGTGCAAAACTGGTGCAATTTCTCATGAAAAATGAATTCCCAGCACTCCACTGAAGTCTTTTCAGTTTCCATTCGACTCTGGCCATCTCTTTCTGTGGTAAATAGTCTGCCCCGGTGCTTTCTGGACCAAAACACTTTGCTCGCCCATCGACTCGGCCTCTTCTCTTTTCTCCTCCAATTCTATAACCTCCCTCTCTCCTTCCCATCCTCTCCATCCCATCAATTGGAAATCTCTCAGCATCACACCTCAGACACCCAATCCCGGGCAGACAACTCCACCGAGTATTAAACAAACATAAGCAGAGAATGGAGTGGCTGCTGCAGAGGTAGATGGTCGGGGTGATAGGATTGCCAGACAGAAGGAGTGGAGAATCACAAGTGCTCTGAATTGTAGGTCTGGAACTGCCAGAGAGAAAGAAAAAAAAAGACCTCAACATGATGACACTGAAGCAGCGAGACATCTTGGAGTGTGAACAAAATAATGGCTGCAGAAATAGAAAACAAAAAAGGGAGAGGAGGAAGGACAGACAGCTCCTCCGGTCTGTTTAAGTTCAGTGAAATTGGAATTACTAAATCATGAAAAGAATTAACTGAAAACATTCCCCCTCTGTTGCCGGATGATGAAAATGTTTCAGTGACTTGACATCATCGTTGTTAAGCCGGTGTCGTTCCCCCGCGGTTCGGCGGGTTTACCTTCAGACGGGCTCGGCTGGACGATCGACACGGGAGAATTTCTGCAGAGGCCCGAGATATCAAAGGCGGGCCGGGTGTAAATAATGGAGATTTAAAAGTCGAAAAATGTTCTCTGCCTGCGTCCGCTGCATACCGCTCCTTCATTAAGCCAGCGGAATCTATTTTCCAAGAGGTCTTGTTGAGTTTCTGTTGATGAAATTGTTCTCACAAGAGGGCAAACTGAGGCAGACATGCTGCTTTTAACCACATGCTGCGAACCTCCCACCCAGGGAATTTCCCTCCGACTGCACCGCTGAATTTCTTTCCTCCTGCATTTCAGCAAAGGCTTTAAACAAGCAGCAAAACTGAGTTTCAGCCGTCAGGTATGTTTTCCCTTCGTCCTCACACTGTTCACCTTGACGTATATCTCTGACTCACAACGCAGCCGTCAGGATAACTGGACACACAACAAAGATCACAGTCTTGTTTTTAGCATCATTTTTATTGTTTTACTTCTATAGGCTGCCGGTATAACGTGTTTCTGTTGTTTGCCTCCCTATGTATCTAAAGGTAAAGAAAGCTGTTGATGCTTCCAAAGTCAAGATTTCACATCAGAAGTGTATTGTGTTAAGTCCCCCTGACCTCTGTAAGCAACCATAAACCATAAATATAATACATTTACCAAATTAAAAGCATCATTATTATGGATGCAGTGAAGATCAGCTGGGTTTAGATCCTCCTCCGTGTTTTAATTTGTGTTCGTGGTTATATAAGGTTATGTAAGACTAACTGCTAACTGAACCTGTAGCATCAGTACTGTTGCTATGGTTACCTGCAGTTGAGCACTGATTTAGAACCTGTTGACTTCAACTAAGTTTGAAGGCGTTAAAACATATCAGGAGTATTATGGCAAAGATGCCTTCAAACGGACACATTGACAGTCTGAAGTTATCTGAGTCCTCCCAGCTCGTCAAATAGTGCAGCTTGGTCACTAACTCCGATGTAAACCGACCCGCGTCATTATTACGCTCGGGGCCAGACTGCCCTTCATGAGCATAATGATAATAATAATAATAATAATGTTCATATTGCTGCTCTGAGAAGATGTTTACTTCAACATGCTCCGTCTTTACAAACACATTTCTCAGCGGAGCATTGTGTAAAACCTGTTGAAGGACTTTATTTCAGATTCCACTGAAGGTCCAGAGGTTCCCAAGGATGTGTCTTAGACAGATGGAGCCATAGAGATCTTTTACTCAGAAGAGCTCCAATACAGGGCTCTGATTCACAGCATATATGAGATCATTAGGGAATTCATACTGTAAGGGATTAAAAGAGACCATAGACCACATGATTATTGTAGTGTTTCTAGGCGTGTTAGCTGATGATGAAACAGGTCCGTGCGCTGTGCAGGAATCTGTTGCTCTCGCTGTATTGTAGAGCTCCACTGAGGCTGACTGCGAGAAATGACAGTGAGAGCCTGCTGAGAGATTTTCCGGGCGTATGGGTCCATTTTCTGGTTCAGATCAGGTTAGCGCTGTTGTAAAATTGAGTTTATTTGGGCGTAAAAACTCCAAACATGAGCCTATGAAGGCAGCACATCCCTCTGCTTGTGTATCGAGCGGCTCTTGCCGGGAGCGTCCCGACGTCCTCCGCTCCGGCTTCTGTGGTTTCTTTAGATTTGGCTGGTGTTCGGAGGTATTGATTAAAGCGCCCTCAGCCAGGAGGATATGTGAATTCTTAAATGAAGCATCAAATGTCTTTAAGGGTTTCTGTGTTAATTCATCCACGCTTTCACTCCGGGTTCACATGGGGCCACGTTTTGCTTCTCATTATCTTTTGCTGTGTATAAATACTTTCTAAGTGCAATCTGAGGCAGGCCGTTAAATGTTTTATGAGTTAAACCTCTGTGTAGTTCCCATCTCAACTCCGGCTGATATGCATTTGTGCAGAGCTGTCAGAGTCGGGGCACTTAGCTCTCAGTCAGCCTCCTGCTAACATGGCGGTATCTGCTTTAGATACGGCAAATAATGAAAGGGGGAGCCGGCCGTCTTTCAAAGAGCACTTCAGAACATTTTTCTTTTACAAAATGGCTCTCTCTAACTCTTCGCTGAATACAATTGCTTCTGGGGCTACAATGAAAATGTTCTTCCCTCAGCGCCGGTGACCTCGCTCGTCTCACATCCACGTTCCAAAGTCACAGCTCATCACTGAGCGAGAGATAGAGTCCAGAAAGTTCTTCTCTTACAGCGGCTGTGATTCTTTCATACTTTCAGAGATGGACAAGTGCACGCTGCAAAAGATTGAGTGCATCCAGCGTTCCAGTGTGAAGAGGCATTCGAGTTAATCAGAATCAGAATACACTCATACACATGGCAGAATCCTTTTGCATGATATTTACACTGGTGTACTAAAAAGATAAGAACTGTGATTGATTGAGACTGTCTATAAGAGCTGCAACAATTAGTCAAATTATCGATTAGTCCATCGGCAGAAAAATAATCACCAAGTATAATTGATTAAAGTATTTTTTCATGCAAAAATGTCAGAAACTGGGATGAACATTTTCACTATTATCTGACCCTTTATGAACCAAACAAGGGTTTATAACCATCGTTAGAAATAATTGGCAGATGAATTGATAATGAAAATGATCGTTAGTTGCAGCCTTACTGTCTGTATCATGAAAATGGCCACTTTATTGACCATATTTGCATCATAACTTATCATTTTGCAAACCATGCTGCTGTACACATTTGAATTTCCACGTCTACCTTTGCGAGAAGCCATCGGTTTCTATTAATTTAATCTCCATTCACATGAAATCTGCATTGATTGGACAGTTATATCATCATTATGAGCTAACACAATGCAGTCTTTTAAAATCAATCTGCATTTAAACTGTGTTACAACACAACGAGTAAGTTGGAAAGGATTAATGTAGTTTATGTAAAAAAAAAAACAGGTTGATTTGTGAAATAATCTCATGCGATTGGATGATTTATTCACTACACGAAAATAAGATATTGAGTTCATAACAGAATAAATGAATTGTTAAGATGGAGATTTTTTGGAGTGTACCCTCAGCTGTCAGCTCCTCCTCCTCCTCCTCCTCCTCCTCTTCTTTCCATCATCCTCTATCAGTGCATCGAGCCTTGCCCAAATCACAGAAAAGGGGACCCACTGCTGTTTAATTTCAACCTGCGATCAATCTCCAATCAACAGCACTATATAGGTAATCACCAGAATCTTCTGAAGGAGAAGAAAGCCAATTTTCGCGGCCTATATATCAGTGTGCGGGATCCCCTCATTGATTGGTGTGTGAATACAGGCCTGAAGCAGCAGCACGGCGAGGCGGGCGAGGCGAGGCGAAGGCAGACTGTGTTTGTTTATGAGGATCAGGTATTTTCTGCAGCAGATGGCAGCCAGAGGGGCTCAATTTCACATCAGGCCGAGTGCTCGGAGCTGTCGTGTCCAGGCCAAAGTGTCCAACTGTACATCATAATCAGCATGGATACGTCAGCGCTGTTCGCCACGCGCTTCTGTTTTCTACAAATGCCTAATTAAAAGGAGAACTCTGACATTTTGGGAAATGCCGTTGTTTGTTGTCCTGCCCAGAGTCAGATGAGAAGATCAATATCAGTTTCATCTCTCTTTGTCAAGATCAGAGATGGCCTTATTGTCCTGTCACTACTGGCTAAGTTGGCAAAGTTGGTTCTAAAACTTATTCAATGAGCCAGTAAATGAGTTTGTTTGTCTCTATTTTAGCCACTTAACTTCATTAATGCGGCGCTGGCTCATGATCATTTATAATTTGTGGTGTCAGAGCAGGAAGATTAGAGAAGAAACAGATGATTCATAAACTCAGGAGTGACACTTAAAATGTGGGTTAAACTAGCTTTTCAGGAGAACAGTGTTATTAGGGTTGTGAGTTTTTATTTTTCATTGGATGAATTTGTCTCTTTCAATCATAGACTGTATATAAAGATGGACAATGCGTCTCCACTTCCTCCCATCATAGACTGTATATAAAGATGGACAATGCGTCTCCACTTCCTCCCATCATAGACTGTATATAAAGATGGACAATGCGTCTCCACTTCCTCCCACTGTACAGAAGTAAAGACAAAATATTCCGGATACGGGCGCTGTCATCTTGAGATTTTGATGTCATTTCGAGCCAGAGTTTGCGCAGTAGTGATCGTAGTAGTAGTAGTAGTGACCCGCCCGATTCCATCGTGAGCCGAGCACGCAGTCAATCATGACGTCTCACACCCTTTTTTATAGTATCAAATAACTGATTAAAACCAAACTGATCAGAAAAATGAACACTTGAACAAACTTCAGCGTGATCAGAACTACCTGAAATGACAGAAACCATCTTTGGGAAAACTTTGGGATGTATCCTTTGACTTTTTAGTTTCACCCATGTCCCATCAACTAACATGGAGGAGGCGGGGTTTATGAGCTATACTGCAGCCAGCCACCAGGGGGGGGCAGGCGATCCAGATGTTTTGGCTTCACTTTTGAGGCGCTGTCATGTCGTCCATCTTCAGTCTGTGCTTCCAAACCACATAGACGGACGACACTATCAGTATCACCGACAGTTAAAGAAAGGATCACAATCGACACATTCTTCTTCCTTGTCAAATCGTGGCGCCTACATTACCCACAATGCAACTGGACCTAATTCAAGAGTGCTATTAGTATACTTCTTTTAAACTTAAAATAAGAGACTAAACTTTCAGTTTACTTTTTATGTACTCATCAGAGATATGCTTAACAAAAGTATACTTGAGTATACTTGGCTCATACTGACAAGTATACAGAAAAGTCTAAGTATATTCGGCTTATACTTATAATAGTAGTACTTATAATAATAAAACCAGTTTCAAGTCAAGTGTCAAGTCACTGTGTGTGCGACTCGAGTCCAAGTCGCAGACTCGAGTCTCCATCTCTGCTACAAATATACTTGCAGTATAAATACTAAACTAGTGGCTTACTAAAACTAGTAAACTATCAGTATACTTATAGTATAGTTGCAATACAAAATAAAACTTAGGTGTAAACTAGTTGTGTACTCAAAGTTTACTATTCTTATAAACTTATAAACTTAAAAGTGAGCCAATTTACTCCCAAGAAGTATAAGTAGTAAACTTAAACAAGTATACTACTAGTACATTGATGTTAGTATTCTTACTATATAAAGTATATACTTGAACTTTACTTTAAGTATACTAGTTCTTCGTCCGGGTCTGTCAGTCGCGTGTGAGGTTGTGATGTCTTAAGCTAGTTAGCAGCACAGATGAGCAGCGCTACAGAGGTCTCACTTCGTTAAAACTCCACACCTCCGGATTTGTTTCAGTTTCAAACTTGTAGTCTTCAACCGACGCCGACTCAAGAGACATCACTTGAGGACGTTTATCAGCCTTCACACAGCAACAGCTCCCTCTGGAGACACTAAAGGCTTAAAAACACCTGGAAACACACTTTTTAAGTTCCCCTTAAAGAGAATAAGACATTGTTTTCCAAGATGGCACACAATTTATTCCAATGAAGTGGGGTTACTTGAGTTGCTCAGTAATACCTAAGAACTATCTGCTTTAAAATATTAATCCCTGTAAACTGACTGAGGTGATGCATGAATAAAATACTAGTACAAACCTTCAGCCAAATGAGGGAATGTGCTCATGCTTTCAGAGTATTTTCCAAATAGAAGGCAGCAATACTGTTAATTATAAGTGCAGACCCTGAAGGATGCTTCATTAAAATCACTGCAAATGAAATTAACCAAAGCTGTCCAGCAAGATGAATGTGACTCACACAGAGCTGTGTTTGTTCTGACTGGTCAATAAGAAGAAGAAGAAGAAGGAAAAGAGGAATAATGTGCATGTGTTCAACCCCCCAAAAACCTACTCAGGCAGAATGTGGATGACAATACCTGCTGTTTACATAGAAATGAGATATAACAGAATAAATTAGCCTCTCCTGGAAGCTTGCAGCTCCGTGAACACGAGGCTGTCTCTCCGAGTCTGACTCATTAACCCGTCTGAAACTGAAAGCACGAAATCAACCGGCGAAGCTCCCTTTGAAACGCTTCCCAAAACACACAACAGTGCACACACAGTAATCTCCCCTCCATGAATTAGAGATGGGCTTATGAACTTATAATGTGAGCAGTGACAGCCAAGCCCCGTGGATGCTTGTTTCTGTTTCGTTAATGAGGAGGGGGGGTTGAATCAGGACTGGACCGTGTACTACAGCATCAACACCACGCTGGCATCGCTCTGCGCTACACAAAGTCTGCAGGAAGGAATCGTGTTGGAGGGAAACAACAACAACTGTTGGAAGTTAGTGAGGAATAAAGTGAGTTAGACTCTTTAATATTCTGGCTGGCTGCTCTGAGGTCAGACTGAGGGCAGAACATCTTCTCACTTTTTAAACACACTTTTTAGCCTCGTTAGCAGATTTAGTGATGATAGTCTGTCAGTTCATCACTTCAGTCCAGAGTGAATATCTCAAAGGCTGTTAGATGGACTCGTACAGAGAGGTACAGAGTCCTTATAACGCTGGTCATCCTATGACTTTCATTAAACACTATCAACAGATTCAAGTTTCCTCTTGTCCAACACACAATACCCCAAAACCTAATGAGTGAATACCGGTCATGGCCCCGACCATGGCTCTGAAATATCAAGAAGTTAGAATCTATGGCCCCGACCACGGCTCTGAAATATCAGTAAGTTAGAATCCATGGCCCCGACCACGGCTCTGAAATATCAATAAGTTAGAATCCATGGCCCCGACCATGACTCTGAAATATCAATAAGTTAGAATCCATGGCCCCGACCACGGCTCTGAAATATCAATAAGTTAGAATCCATGGCCCCGACCATGACTCTGAAATATCAGTCAGTTAGAATCTATGGCCCCGACCACGGCTCTGAAATATCAATAAGTTAGAATCCATGGCCCCGACCATGACTCTGAAATATCAGTCAGTTAGAATCCATGGCCCCGACCATGACTCTGAAATATCAGTAAGTTATATAATCTATGGCCCCGACCACGACTCTGAAATATCAGTAAGTTAGAATCCATGGCCCCGACCACGGCTCTGAAATATCAGTAAGTTAGAATCCATGGCCCCGACCACGGCTCTGTAGTCTAACCGTGCTGTGTATTGATGAATCCGTGGCGCTGAAGTAGCAGACAGATTCGACGCCCTTTGTCCTGTAAAATTGAACACATCTCCTGCTGCCTGTCAGCATGTGATTGTTGTGCACATCTGTCAACATCTTTTATATTGAATATTGAATAATGCAGTACAGTCGTTGAATTAAACTTTTTTATGAATATACTATTTCCAGAAAGATAATTCAGTCGTTGTACTTAAAGTACTAACAGATAAAAACTAAAAGTGTGTCATACTTTATAAGAAAATCATATGCTTTTTAAGTATAATCTTGACCTTTTAAAGAAGCAGCTGTTGAATAAATGTAGTGGAGAAAGAAATGCAGCATTTAAAGCAGCATAAAATAGAAATACTCAAGTGAAGTACAAATAGTGCACCTACTAGTTATTTTCCACCGTTGACTGTTTTTAGTAGCTCTCATTATTTTTCTCCATAATATGAAGCATAATATAGCATGCATACATAAAAGTGGAGTCCAATTTCTATTTCTATTTCTAATCTCTCCAGCTGTAGCTCAGCAGGAAATACTTTCTGAATGTAATGAAAGGTATGTTTACTATCTTATAGCGCTGGCTTATTAAGGACTGGATTTATTTGAAGGGTTTGAAAGTTGGACTTTCACTTAAAGTACAAAAACTAAAACAGTTCCCATCAACCCTCTGAGACCTGCGATCCAACGGACTTTACTGTCTTTCAGAGGCTCTAGTAGATTCAGTTTTAGGGCCAGAGTGAAGACACACACTTACAGCATATTTGCCCACTCCCATGTTGATAAGAGGATTAAATACTGGACTAATCTCCCTTTGAACTGATAAAAAACATCCTATGGACAACAGTGATTAATGCTATTAAATATTTGAATCGATTGACATCCCTAGTTGGTTCACATGGCTTTCTCTCCTGGCTGCTGAGGCTCATGGGAACTGTAGTTTGTAAACGTGTCAAGCAAACATTGAAAACTAACCATCATACATTTGAATGCAGTATCATTTTTGTCTATTCTAAAATGGTGTATCTGAATATTTCTGCATACTGGGGTCCCTAACAGTCTTTGAATTACATAAATTGTGTCTCACTGTAAAGCTGAGACTCTGGTGGATCCAATGAGCCCAACTGTATTCATGTGTGATGATGTTAGTCCCCATAGGAGACATCAACTGGATGGAAGAATAACATGGGAGCCAGTCGGTGCTTTGTGGACGGCGGGCAGACGGAGGACGGTGCAGCCCTGGCACAATGCACTCAACTGGAGGTCAGATGTTTCCTGTTTCCTCACCGTGTACCGATGGCTGTATAGTTCACCTGGTTTGTGTGTGACTGACTTCAGCCGTCCTCCTTCAGCATCACTCATCACTGATGTGTTTCAGCCCAGAGGCCTCTCACCGGTCAGATGCTTTTTGTTTGTCACATTATTTTCTCTCGGTAAGCCTCGGGCGCCGCTGTGCCGTGAAAAGCCCGGTGGGCGGCAGCTGTTGTGCAGATACCAGCCAACAGCGACGATCCCTCATCTGAGTGAAGAGTCTCAGAACGTATTCGGTGTACTGAGAGCAGAATCAAGAAGTCAAAAGGTCCCTCTGTGTTTGTTGGGCTACATCTCCGTTAGCCATAGAAACAGGAATTTTAATGTTCAATAGGTGATGTGAGATGAACTCTTATTTAGTGTTTTATAGACGGATCAACTATGTCCAACTAAAATGTTGTTTTTCAATTCAGCGAGTTTAAAAAGGCAGCTTTCTGTGCTGAATGTTTGTTGATCTTGGGTGAAGTATTAGGCGTGTAGGAAGGTATGTTTATATAAAGTTTTGTTCATTCTCACGTCCATGAAGTTGTATTGAATCAATAAACCAGTAAGTGATGGTGTGTGGGAGTTTTAATTGTATTCATTGTGTTCTGACCTTCAACACTTTGTATCACATCAAGGTGTGTATGAGCATGGCCATATTACACCGTTAGCTACCGTTACCAGCACGTTCTCACTCACAACTCGTCAAATACAACAGGTTGGTCAGTGGTCCTACTCTTCAAACTATGACGCTCTAGGTAACCCTCTAGCGTCAGGTTGGATCTGTCAATATCTGCGTCTTTTCAAAATAAACCTCTGTGCTCACAGGAAACGGATGGTGGTTTGGAAGAAGACTACGTAACTTAAATGTTGACTTAAAATACAGCCCGGTCTCATCCAATGGTGTACGAATGACAATTTCTAAGTCATTTTACGTGCAACAACAACACCGTTCTTGCTTTTGGCGTGTCATTTCACGCCATGTAGTCTGTACTGACTGCAATGCAAACGCATCCGTATGAATATGTTACGCTCAGAGCTGGTGACGTAGAATTAAAGGTGAGAAATAACTGATGATGATGGGCAAGACCGATGTTTGTGTACCAAAGGGTTAAGTTATTCTGAAGTTACATTAGTGACACATTTTCCTTACTCATGTTATGTTGTTAACGTACGTATTTAAAGCCCAACCATGTTTTTCCAAAGCCTAACTAAGTGATATTTTTGCCTAAACATAACGGCGACTGTTTCACGGTAACAACGTGGCGTGAAATGACATTTGAAAAAGCCTAAAAAGCCACGCGGAATGTCCTTTAAATGACACGCTATTTATACGCCTCCCCATGAGATCAGGTTGTAAGTGTCACGCGGGACACAAACAGCGGTCTCCTGGGTTAAAGTCTCGCGTTTTTTGATTCATTTTTCCTCCTTTACTGCGGCCATGTAGAGCGTCATAGTTTGAAGCACAGGGCCACTGACCAAGCTGCCGGATTTGACGAGTTGGGAGTGAGAACAGGCTGGCATCGTGTATATAAGAGCAGCCCGTTTTCATTCCCAGGGTGCTGAATACTGAGAGTGCCGTTGGTATCGCTGCACAAGGAACCCTTTAGTATGCAACGCACCGGGCGTTCCATTAAGTACAATGTAAACCCACCCGCAGCAGCAGGAAACACTCGGGGGGGAAAGCGCTGTGGTGACGTGGTTTAAAAAACGAGAGAGACGCAGAGGGTGGGTGGGACAAACTGGACAAGCATAGTAGTTGTATGTCCAACCACGTAGTTCTTCCCCAAACTTAACTAAAGTGATTGCGAGGGGCGCGACAAAGCGGCGGTATGTGATGAGGTGAGATGAGAACGTGTTGGTAAGGAGCACTTCTCTTGGACTAATTCTTGGACATTTGGAACATGTGGGGTTGATGAAATGATGCATTTCTGATAAATTAGGAATAGTGTGATATTATATAGATTAATTTAAAGGAAAGACTCTTTAGACTGTTATTTTAAAACAGATATTTAGTTTTCACCAACAGGTTTTGTTCTGAGTGTATATTTGGTGTGGTATATGCCTCCATGGGCCGTGTTCACTGTGAGAATGACATGAAAACAAACAATCAATCAATCTCACAGACTCCACAGCTGCTGTTTTATACCAGTGAAAAACGTGGCGGTCTGTTTGGAGGAGGGATCTCGTAGGTGAGGAGGACGCCTCTAAATGAAATATGTGCATTTAAAAGAACGAGTGTGGTAGAAGCAGACGTTCAGTGTGTACACGCAGCTCTTAATGTGACAGGCATTACAGAGGGAAGAGTGAGGTAATGTGGCGTGCCGGATCCTCCTCGTCTCAAACAGGGCCAGGCGAGGCCTCCCGGGACGGGGGTTTGGTCCCTGGTAATAAAAGGGTAATTAGCTCCCCTCCCTTCCTCCCCCCTCTCATCACGGAGCCTCACCCCGAGAGTCTGCCTCCCGTCTAATACCATCATTTCCCCCGATGGATGTCGGAGCGCGATGAGAGCCTGTCAGGGGACGCTGCAGTATTCATGATGGAAATTACTGATGTTCTCAGTAATGATGTGAAAAAGATATACCCCGGACCTCTCAATAGACGTTCGTTCATTTGGATGTGTCAATCAGCCGACGCGTCGCCTCGTGATGATGATGGCTCTCCACCGCACACGTTTCTAAAAAGATTGCTCAAGAACAAGTACAATTTCCATTCCTCTCATGTAAAACACAAGTTGTTTAGTTTAATGAAAGGTTTGATGAGGAGGAACTGAGCTGCACTTGAAGGCCGACTGCACTGCGGAGGAGTCGGCCGACGCACCAAACCGACCTGCCGGCGAAGGACGACTCATTAGATGCTGCGTGTCATTTCCTGTTTCTGTTCAACACAACCCCAAAGACGACAGGTAACGGCCAGCTGGCTGATGATGAGCTCGTAGATCTGAGGAAACATCCAGTCAACAGTCATTAACAAATTAAAGTAACCCTGAGAACCAGGTTCACCGAGAGACAAACAAAACTGGCCTCCAATGTTCATGCCTCTGTGAATGTGTTGAAATGATCTGGTTATATGCTCAAAATACAAATTGAGAAAAAAAGTTTTAATGCGATATTTCACTTTGTCCTGGAGTTATCAAGCCTGTAATCATCTGCTTCTCCAAAAGGAAAAGTGGCAGTCAGAAAAAAGTGGTAGCAAAACCACATTAAATGTGTGAAATCTTTTATTTCCTAGGCAGAATAACCAGACAGTCCTCACTCTCACTCACATTAGTTTCAGCAAGTCACTGATGTCTGGTTTTACTGGTTGGAAAAAAACACATCCGAGCCAGTCGGCGTTTTGTCGATGGAGGGCAGAACCGTTTGCACGAAAAGGCGTATGAATACCACGATAATGCGCAAGGTGTCATTTGAAACACTGGACTTTTAACCAGGAGACCAGTGTGTGACGTGATGAATGTTCCGTGTCTTTTAGTAATATTTGTGAGTGTTTTCTATAGCTATGTTCGGTTGTTTCCGTCATCTTTTAATTAGTTTAGTGCTTATTTTAAGTCCAACCATGACGTTTTCCCTAAACCTAACGAAGTGGTTTTGATGCCTAACTGTGGAAGTTACCATAGTTTAGTTGTGCGGTGTACAAATGACACGCGGAAAGGTTCAAATGCGTCATCACGACACACAGGATGTCTGTGGGACGTCGTGGTGTTCATACGCCTTCCTGTGAGACCGGGTTGCGGAAGGATTTGTCTTCCTGTGCCAACATGGCAATGAGCATGGATGAGATTGATGAAGTTGTACACCTCCAGAGATAAATCCTTATATTTCTTTAAACAACAAAACAAGAAAGGTTAAGAGCTAACATCTCTTCTGTTAACAGCACAGATACGTCAGTCACTGCTGATTGGTCAGAGCAGAATAACACCCCATCCCAAGCAGAGAACAACTCACACAAACACGACGTCATACTGAGTAACGACATGACGGCTAAAAGCCAATTAATGTTAAAACATACTGTAAACACAGAGGGAGAGCCCGGCTTTAAACTACACTTCAATTTGCCAATCTCCTCCCGAACACATGGCCGACGGATTCCCAAGGTGTTCTTAGAAAAACCACTAATGAAAATCAGATAAAAAAAAGAACCAAACTCAACATGTTGTTGGATGAGCTCGCCAAAGAAAACAGATGCTGCAAAAATAGGATCAAAAAGAAACTGACATGAGAGATGAATCCTGTTCAATATTCACGGGAAACGTCCATTAGATAATTCCTGGTTGAGCTTTGACCTGTTGAGAGTAGTCGTGTTTGAAACGAGTCCATTAATTTAGAAGAGAGAAAACAAAATGGTCGTGTTGCTGATGGCTCATGTTGTGATGCTCTGATGTAAATATGAGCTGTGGTGTCTCAGCAGCTGCACAATATATTGTTGATGTGATGCATAACACTATGACGGTGTATTGGGGCTGTATAATAATAATAAATAAAAAGCTGGAGGAGGGGGGCAATATAAAGAGAAAAACTCAGAATTTCCAAATTTAAAGTCGTAAATTTACAAGAAAAAACTTAGAGATTAAAGTAGAGAGAAATTTAGAGAGAAAACTCACAAATTTGCGAAATGAAAGTCATAAATTTATGAGAAAAGAAAATAATGGACTGCAAAACCGTGATAACCAACGGCAACCAACGTCTGAATTCTGTTAGTGTTCTGTTTGTTTATCTTTATTTGTTTCACACAAATAAAACAAACGACAATAAAATACAATTCACATTAAAAAGAAATGTAAAAGACGTGTGAGGGTAGAAACCTATAATGGCTTATATAAGAAACCACAAAATAATATCTAAAACTGTTAGGTAAATCTGCATCCATATATCTCGCCTTAAAGACAAATGTACAGGTTTGAACAATTTGTATGTCAAATATGGTCATTAACTGCAGGACGGCCTCTGAGCCGAAAGATACATATACACATTTATTTTCACGCTCTTTCTGTGTTCTTATATGAACATAAGTAAATACCAATATCATAGAAGATACAGGAAAGTATACGCCGTTGTATAAAACTGATGATATAAGACAATGGGAATCTATTTGCTAGTGTCAAGGACCAGACCAGTCGCACAGCAGTTCGTGAAATAGTCACAAAATTAAATGTATTGATTCGTGTACGTAGACAAGAATTTCACTTTTGTTTCGGGATGGTCAGCACCGGATCAATTCGTATGAAATCCACGTAACTGTGAAACGGGGAGTATAGACAGCGGCGGATGGGTGGGTCAAAAAACACAGGACTTTCACCAGGAGCCCGCTATTCATGTCCCAAAACACAAGTCAAAGCTGATGTGTTTGTCACGTAACTTCCGTACTTAAATTACGACACTTCCGGAGTTATTTTAAACCAAACCACCATCTTTTCCTAAACTTACCTAAGTAGTTTTGTTGCCTAAAGCCTCGTCCACACCAGGAACGTCAGCAGCGCGTGGCGGCTGCATTACCTGTTGTTTTTTATTTTAGCGTCCATGTTAACAAGTTAGAGCAGCCACACTGCCCGCCTAAGACACACGTCACACGCACATCTCAGCTGTGTCTCTTCTAGAGAATAGAGGTCCCGCATATTTTTGACGCGTGCTGCGCACGTTTTACGGCAGCAACAGACAGCGAAGGTGATCTATTGACTTGACTTCATTTGTTAACATGAGGCTTTTATTCTGAAATATGTGCAGGACAGTCTGGTAGAACATGCAGTGACTTGGAGAGCTCCATAAATGAATAAAGTACGGGGATTAATAATGGATTATAAATGTTATTTTTCAAATTACCACACGTTTCTTAACCTTTCTCTGTCTAAAATAAATATAAGTGACATTTATAATGAAATGAAATGGTTATTATGAAAGGCAAACTCTATGTAGAAAGAAAGAGCTGACACGCGACGCAGCCGCCACACGCTCCTGGCGTTCCCAGTGTGGATGAGGCCTAAGCCTAACCAAGTCGATCTATTCCTAAATCTAACAAAGTAGTTTATTTTGAAAAGACCGGAGCAGAAATTAGTAGGAAAAAGTTGGAAAAAGAAAGTTGTTGAAAGTCGTAAAGGGAAATTTGTACACAAATCAAATAGATTAAAATAAACAATGTGTATGTACAAAACCATTACATGTATGATTTGTAAGTATTTGTTCTTCAACGTGTGTCTTGCATTTATATTATTGCGTAGTTGTGTTGGCCAACTGCAGCAGCAGCAGCATCAGCAGCAGCATCAGCATCATCATCAGCAGCATCAGCAGCAGCAGCAGCAGCAGCAGCAGCAGCATGGGTCAGAGATGAGATATAATATGTGAAGATAAATCTCAATCCCAAGTTAAATTCCTTTTTTTTAGCAACCACAACTGTCTGACACCTCTGACTTTAATGAACAACCCTTAGAGCAAAAATTCAACAATTGCTTGACTTTTAATTGGACAGAAACCAAGAAGATAACGTATTGTGGGTCACTGTTCTCGGTCCAGAAGAAGTCGTGTAAGTTTGAAAACTATTGAAAGTTTTACAAAGTGGTGACTTCTCGGAGTAACTCGGCGCTCTCCGCTGCCGTCTGCGGTCGTGTTTAAGCCCTCTGTGATATTTGTATCATGTCCGGACGCCTCGGCGGCAGACAACGAAATAATTACATCAAAAGAGTTGTCGGCTGTATAAATGGTGTTATAACTCAAATCTAACAGATACCAGATGCATTATTATTTTTTTTTGTTGCACTACACTGTAGCCTGAAACAGAGGCAACAGAGTTACAGACGGGTGGGTGATGCAATTTGGGGGATTTTATCTGGGCATGAGCAGACAAGACGGAGGAAAACAAGATAAATCAGAGGAAGGAAAATGAATTAGAGAGAGAGAGAGAGAGAAAGAGAGAGAGAGAGAGAGAGAGGGAGTGTTTTTATCTGGAGGCAGAGCGAGCGCTCACATCTCACACTCCATCTCAGACTCAATCTTCACCCAACACGCCGCTGCTTCCACGCAACAGAAATGACACACATACACACACACACACACACACACACACACACACACACACACACACACACACATGCACTGCACAGAATCTTGACTGTAACTAGAGTGGAAGGTTTTCTTGTACTTTAAATGTTGTTATTTCTCTGGAAAATATTAATCTTTTCCCCTGAACACTGGGAATTCTTGTCAAAAATGAGTACTGAGTTTAGTAGCTATGACAGCATTAATGAGGTTTGCAGAGAGCATCTTCGGTTCAATGCATACCATAATATTCAGAACACCAACTAGCACATTCATGCTACTAAAATCCCGGCTTCCAACGGGTATATTTCCTGGGGATAGGGAGGAGATTTGGTCAAATAAATTCCCTGGAAACAACGATCTCAATTCCTAGTATTCAACCACAATACCAAGCATACAAACTACAGGATGATGCTAAACATTTAAAAAATTACAAAATTAATGCTGCAAACAACTTACATTTTACGACTTCTTACTAAAAAAAGTACAATGGAACGCCACTCAAAGTCGGAGATCCTACTTGTAACCTTGAGACAATTCCATCTAACTCAACGTATGACGTCACATTGTAAATGGTAAACCGTCAACTAAAAGGCAACGTTTTAAATTAATTAATTAAAATTAAATTAATTAATTAATTAATTTAATTAATTAATTAATGAAGTATTTAATTAAAATAATACATATGATCCTATACCTAGAACCTGTTCTGCATGTAAACTGATGTCAAAATATGTTGCTAACGTTATTAGGTAGATGGTTACGGTAAATAATCTCTGAAAGTTATCTCCTCTGAACAAAAGTGATTCCGGAAAGTTTTAAAAATGGCAAAAAAAATGTGGAGGCTGCAGTTGTGAAATTTGCCAAAGAAACATCAGTCTGTCACCGTCAGCCATGTTTTTTGTTTCCGTTTGGCATCGTGCACCGGGAGCGCCTCGAGGTTGGAAATTTGAACTGGCAAAACTTGAGTTCCCTGAACGCAGCATAAGTATCAATGAAAATGCCAGAATACAAAATAAAAACATTGATATTTGAGTGATGCTGTGTTTAAACTAACAGTGTGTAACATTTAAGGGATCTCTTGGGAGAAATGGAATATAATATTAATATGTTTGGTTTGGTGATGCAATTTGTAAGAATCGTTGTGTTTCCGTTAGCTTAGAATGAGCCGTTTATATCTCTGTAGGGAGCCGGTCCTCTTCACAGAGCCCTCCGTGTTTCTACAGTAGCCCAGAAGGGACAAACCAAACTCTGACTCTAGAGACAGACTTTCACGTTTTTGCGTCGGCCACCTCACTGCAGAAGTCTCATTTTGGTTGCAATCTGCAATCTCACCGCTGGATACCGCCAGATCGTACACACCGCACCTTTAATGTGCTCTTTTAGCTTTTATTGAACCAGGACGGCCTTATTGAGATCTTCATTTTGGGGATGCCCTAACAAAGACAGGGAACAATAACCGTGAGTTACTGATGAGAATCAACAATACAACATAAAGAAATCATGAACAACATTGCTGGTAAGAAACCCACAGTAAACTGCTCTATACTTAAAATCACACCTTAAAAAGAACCTAATAGCTGTCTATAGTTGGAAACAAGACTAATCCAACACTATTAACTTCTTCCAATATTACAGCTGTCCCTCAACTCCTGCTTTGTGTTAAAGAGGCTCTGTGTTAAAGAGGCAACAACAATAGTTCAGTTTACATTCAGTGTTACTTACCAGAGCACATTGTGTATCCTTGAGGTCTAACGTGTGGAGTGAATTTCTGTCCCCATAAAACATTTGACACAAAAACTTGTATGTTGGCATCCATGTTTCCTAGTGTGCAGCGTTCTTCCTGCATGTGACCACCACCTGTAGATCAGTGGAATAGTGTGATGCCATCGGCAGAACCGTGTATCACGTCACCCACGTGCACAAACAAATCAGGGACCCGCTCATAGAACAACAGCTCCACATCTAGAGGTCTAAATCAGCGATGCAAATGAAAAGTTTGGCTTACTTTGAAGAGAAACTGTTTTGTATAAAACCTTCTGCAGTGTTGTTGAACAAGTATTGTTTTGATACCAAACCTCAGGCATCATACTGGCACCGACACCCACAAATCTGAAATGATACCGGGCTTTACAAACAAATCACGCGGCTAAAAGCGTCTGAAAGCTGTCATGTAGCTGAGCTTTAAGTATGCTATGTAAGCACGGGGGGAAAGTTCTCAAGTGAGTTTCATCACTCCTCTCTTTTAGTTCTTATATATTTTCTTACTGACACACCAAGGACAGAGAACTCATTCTGTTGCTGCAGAATTCCCTCCGCTTTGGTTAAAAAGAGGTCAAAACATCCACATCAAGAATGTTTTTGCAAAACTAAAGAAAAAAACATGATTTTAGGACTCAGACTAGCAGACTAAAAGACTAGCTGGGAGAAACGGAGATTTGTCTACAGTGTGTCTGCATGTGAGCGCGTACAAGTGGAGAGTTAGCCCTCATACATATGCAGGCATACATAGTGGTAGCATGAAACACAATGCATATAAGCTATGAAGACACACACACACACACACACACACTGAGTACATACAAACATATGCATGATAGCACATTAGCATGCAGTTTGCAGCGGCGCGCCCACAGAGCCACTCAGACGTGTCAATCTCCCCTCCGAGCTTTTCAAGCCGCTTCAATTTCGTCTGATCTCAAAGATTTATGAATTTGGAAGTCAGCAGATAACACATCCCCTCATATCACCGTTAAGCCTGTCACAGCGCAGCGTCGGAGGGGTGAGGGGGAGATGTTTTCCTCCCTTCATGAGCACGGATAAGCACGGCGGCTGGAGGATGGAGGGGTGGGGGGGGGGCGGCTGTCAGCCAATCAGACACTGTTGTTGCCGCTGACTCTCTGGCTCAAGGCCGCGGATTCTTTCAGCTTCTCAACGGCGATTTCCCCAAAGTGTCCACCTGACACCGAAGGAAAAGAAACTATCTGGATGTCTGCTGAAGTTGATGTGAGCTCGCCGATTGAGGTGAAAATGAAAAACATAAATTCTATGGTTTAAATAAAAGCAATCCAATCTGAGGAGAGGACAAAAAGAGACGGGAGGTCTGCAGAGGGAACTTTACACACAGTTCAACATTTGAATTTCAGCAAACACAAACGCGTATATTTATTTTACTTTACGGACATTTGCAGAATTGGCCAAAGGCGTAAGAAAAGTATACACCCAGTCAGGGCCTCATGGACACCATCATGGACACCATTATGGACACCATTATGGACACCATCATGGACACCATCATGGACACCATCATGGCCCCCGAACCAGCAAGAAAACTAAACCTTGAAAACACTTTTCAACCATTTTCAAACCTTGTGCTTATGTACGTTGAAAAGAATGAATGAACAATGTAATTTAATGCAAATGTATGCTTGTCATTAACAGTTTTAGAGCCTTTTAAACAGAAAACCTGAACACCAACATAAAGCAGCCAGGAACACTGCAGTCAACATGAAGGATGCAAGGAGAGGAAGAGGAAGTGACGCATGAGCAGGTTATCTTAGTTTAGAATGATGCAGCCGTCTCATACTGGAGACGCTGATCTACTGATGAACATTCGACGTGAGTCTCCAGTCTGCGGTGTAGTTCATACACTGAATGGTCAGAATGCTTCCTACACTTCCCATAATGCAACTCAGTACGGTGTCTTCATTACATCCTCCCAGCCTGTTAAACCTGTCCGACCACCAACCCATCACCTCAGGTCTGGAACGCAGGCTTTCTGTTACACATCGTAGTCTGAACCAGAGATTTAGCCTCCAATCACAAATCTGATGACTTTAAACTCGACTGGACAAAAAACAAAAACTTGCAACTTGACTTAGACTTTAACTCCAATGACTCGTGACTTCACTTGGAGCCTTTTGACTTGGAAATACCTTCAGAACATCTAGCCCGTGACGGGAGACTTTGACCAATCACAGGTAATTTCAGAGAGAGGGAGCGTTCCTATTGGCTGAGCTCCGGCTGGTGGGCGGTGCTTGGTATTTACTCAACTTGATCTCAAAATGGCTGCCGGGTCACAAACGTTCTCATTCTACAGCTAAACCGTGCACTACAAGATGATTCTGAAAACATCTGAGGAGAGAAGACATTACAGTAACAGAATATTGATTCATATTTGATCAGCGCTGCCTAGTTTGACCGTTTGGTCGGAGTTCAGAGTGATTGACAGCTGCTCAGAGACGGCAGCTCTAATTGGTTGTTTTCCTCCAGTCTGTGAAATCTTGCAGATGCTGTTAGGAGCACCGGAGGACACCGGAGGACATCATGCACTACTGCCAGGATATAGTGACCGTTTTATAAGAATAACTTTTTTTAATCATGTTACTGCTGCTTTAATTCACCAGATCCACTTTGTTTGAACCACTCTGGTGTAATTGTTTTCATCAGTTCTTCGTGTTTCTCTCCTGCTTCTTGAATGGATGTTGTCAAAGATAATTTTGTCCACGTACAAAAGCAACGTGGTGATCAACAAAAACAAAGTGCAGCATGTAAAACGTCTAAAGTTACAGACGGACACAAAAATGCCACTAGATTTGGTGAAGAGTGCCATATGACTTGTTTAGGACTCGGGACTCTAGTGCAAAGTCTCGAGGCTCAAACGACGTCACTTGAGTCATTTTCTCAGACTTAAAGCTCTACCAGAACCACAAGAAGACACCAGTCCACTCTTTCTGAGATGACTTGTAAACTGACTTTGACATGTACATGTGATGCTGTGGCTCTTTTAACTTGGTGTAAACCCGGTGCAGATCTCCTCCTGAAGGCTGCTGTAGAGGATAGAAACTGTGGACACCAGTGTGAAAGCTTTATCTGTGTTTGGACTTCTCATATTGAGCAGTTTGTCTGAGCTAGTGTTAGAAAGCTATCTATTGCATTTATGGTCTCTTGTTTTTTATTCGGAGATCGTTACATTTATTTACTGTTTCTGTTTTATTCCTCTCATCTTTATGTTCTCTTTCATATCTCCATTTTACGGCTCTTAAAATGTGTGTACTGTTGTGAGCAGTAATGCAACGCTTGGTGCAAAATTAATCGTTTGTAATGGAGACAATAAAACTAAAAGTTTTTCATCCATTGTCTCAGTTGTAACCCCCCCGAGGCAAAGCTCGGAGTTAACAGTGTGTGGACGTGAATGTGAGTCGACCCTTCAGACAGACGGACAGCAGCTCCGTCCTGACAGATGTTTGAATCCTTCACCCGCTGCAGCTCTCAAACTGTCCACATCAACGTGTCTCTCCAGAGGTGACAGTTCACTTCTTTCTCCAGGACCTTCAGCTCAGAGCGGAGTGTGAATATCCAGCTGTTCGTGTCCCGCTGACGGACTCGCCGTCTGATCTGAGGCCTCGCCGCCGTCTGAGGGCTGACGCTGCACTTCCTCTCCAGCAGGAAGAAACACTTCAACGGGAGTTTTTCTGTTGGCTTCCATCTGCTCTGTAGCCCCGCAGACTCGCAGACTCGCAGACTCGCAGCGAACCAGCTCAAAGCAAACCTCAACTTTTTCTCACGAAGATGAAATATGGCTCAACAACAAAAAGTTGTTACCTGCAGGAGCTTGTTTTCTCCTTGGTTAGATTTCAGTTTGAGGACTTTCAGCACCTTTACTTTTCCTTTTACCACACTCATATTTCTTGTAATATTTTCATCTCTCTCCGGTTGACAACTCGGAAAATGTAGTTTCTACTGTGTCAAGCACAAATAAGTAACAGCCGTGAATCCCAGAACGTTGAACGTGAACAGTGTGAGCAACTATTCTGGGATGTCGTGATGAGAGCTCACCTGCTGCAGCACGCTGGAGGAGTCCTGGATTAACAGTCAGGGGACAATTACAATAAAACCATCTTAGGTGTTGGTGAGACCTCGGGGACACAGTGAGGACACAGTGAGGACACAGTGACTTCTATCTGAACTAATCTGGTTTAGTTTGTTACTGTCCTAACACGCTAACTAGCCAGCTGGTAATGTGCTGGTGCTACGGCAGCCGACATCCAGGTTTTCACTTCCTTATTCATTTATCCGTTTGGTTCATTTGGACTTTAATTAGTTTTTTGGACTTGCTGTTCATATATGATTGTTTTCTGGTTTGGTTTTTGGTTTTATTTTGAGAAATTCTTTCATGTGGTGGTTTAATTTTCAGTCATGGGATATTTTTCGTCAGCACCATTCAGGGTTCTTTCAATTTTGTATCACACGTAAATACTGTAGATTGATGAATGAGATGTTTGTGTATTTTTGATAATAAAAGATAATAAAAACTAGCCAGTTCAGTCACTCATGGGACAATAAGTTAACTGTTTATTTCAGAGGTTACATTAGTACATCAGACACTCCACTGGCTAGTTTGAAATGCATTGCATTTTTTTATAATCTTTTGGTATGGTTTGCTTGTCTCTTCTATTTTGCATCTTAATATTTCAAGTTCTTCTTCCTCCTGCAGAGTTATAATTATTCTGCTCAGTTTATTTTATGTATTCTGTTCAAATACATGCAGTATTTCATTTTCCTCTGAAAGCAAAGTATTAATTCTCCAACATGAGAATAGTTTATGGGAACAGTTTGTTACAGCATAACTGGAATACAATATTCATAACTATGTTTTCATTAATTTATGATCACCTGAAACTAGAATATCTACATAGATATGAAGCCATGTTGCTCCTCCATGTTTCTACAGTAGCTCAGAACAGACAAACCAAACACTGTCTCCAGAGACAGACTAGCGTTTTTGCCACCGTAGTTCTCCGAGCCGCAAAACCGTGGTACCGCCAGCCGCCGTCTGACTTCTATTGCTCCTAAAGTAGTGTTACTATGGTATGGATGGCCTCTGAGCAAAGTGAAGGGCGTCACTGCGGTTTTGCACTCAGCGGCTCACGTTAATGCAGTCTTAGAAAGAGGAGGAGTGAGCGGAGGGGTGCTCAGTTGGTTGCAATCTGCAACCACACTGCTAGATACCGCCAAATCCTTCACACTGTACCTTTAAGATAATATAGCGGGCTTGTTAGCTGACAGTGGCTTAATTCCACATCCAGCAGTTACAGATGATTCATTAGGAGTCTTTGTGTTGGTGTCAGTCCAATATTCTCTCTCTTCTAGCTCTGTTTTTGGTCTCTACCAACTCCTGAGGGAAATCTGTTCACCAGCGAGGTGACAGAACTGAGTCTGTCTGCTGTTTGCTGCTGAACAGGAAGTGTTGCCCAGCTGCCTGATACAGGATCGGTGAGAGTGAACCAGAACAGTAAAGTTACGGACCGGAAAACCAAAACAATGAAAATGCTAAAAGACGCCATCTGTAATGAACTGCAGTCCGGTGATGATTATCTGTGGGTTTGCCACTACGAGGGACATCACACAGTCATTTTATACATTGCTAATTTAAACATGTTCATTAGTTGCTTTAACTAAAGATAAAAAAACAAGAAACCCGTCTCTGGTAATAACAATTTAAAAACTCCCCACACAGTCGCTTCTGTACTTTTCAACTCCGCCAACCTCTCAGTCAGAGATGATGTTGGATAATCTGAAGTAGATCTGTTCTGACTGCGTACCACCCAAACTGCAGAGTTTGACTGAGCTTTAGTGCTTTTTCACCGAGGCCCATCATGCACTGCTGCGGAGCTACAACACGCTCCCGCTCCTCCCAATCAAAAACAACTCAAGGTTTTCTCTTCAGTGTTCGCTGGATATAAACAGCCGTCTGATAGCGAAGGAGAAGTGTGAGGACCGGAGTGAAGTGAAGAAAACAGAGACTGTCAGCGCCTCGGAGCTGCACGCAGGTAACACCGAGCTTGAGCGTGCATCACGGCGGAGTTTACCCCCGCTGCTCTGACTGATGTCTCGACAGAAAGACGCTCCGCTCTACAATGACTGTTGACAAAGCAGCTGTTTGACCGGCCTCTGTTTTGACAGCGCTCACTGCTTTCAAAGAACAGCACTTCTTTTTCTTTTTTTCTCTTTCTGTGTTGAGGTAGATCTGTTTCTGCAGTGTCCTTCACCTTGTCTTGTCTTCCCCTCAGGTTCCCTTTGATTCCTGGGGCGGCGAGTGTTCGTATTACAGCTCCCCGACACGTCCATCGCCCTGAGCGAGCGTCCTGTTTGTCTACTGTACCTCTGAAACTCGGAGAAACAGGCAGGTCCGGCCGGGACGCGGCATCAAATATATATAACCTGAGAGGTTCAAGGGGAGTTCAGGCCCAGACAAGCCTGTTCAAACATTTCCACATTGAAAAATATATGGTTGTTTACCTCCAGAAGAGTTATTACTGCTCAATTTATCGCCCCGGGTTAAAAAGGTTGCACAGTTATCACAACATGCTTTTCACCTCCATTCCTGCAGGGAGACTCTTTGTCAGAGCAGTTTCTCTCTGTTAGCTGACCACAAACCAGAGGCTCATACCTGCTGCGTCTACATGCACAACGTAATCTGACAACGGACACAAACCACAAATAAACACAGTTTTTATTGTTAACAAATCCAAAGAAAAAACACCAACAATGAACTGATAAAGAGTAAAGCCTGGTGTAGCTTATTCCTCTGTGGTTTATAGACCTCCAGTGATGGTAGACTAAATAATGTCTAGCGGAGCTCCTGTACGTCAAATTGAATTATTGGATCCCACGTCAACAACAGACAGTGAAGGTGATCTATTGATGTCTCTATCTGTAGAAAATGTTACGGATATGAAAAAACGACACTTCCTGCTTTCATTTCAAAATAAAAGCCCTCAAGCATTTTTTATGTGGACAGAAATCCTTCATCTGTTAACACAAGGCTTTTATTCTGAAATATGTGCCGGACAGTGTTGTAGAACATGCAGTGACTTGCAGAGCTCCATGAATGAATAAAGTACCGGGTTTTAATGGTGGATTATTACTATTATTTACAGATTACCACACGTTTCTGAACCTTTCTCTGTCTAAAATAAATATAAATCACATTTATAATGAAATGGCCATTATGAAAGGCAAACTTTATGTAGAAAGAAAGAGCTGGCTGAAAATAAAGACAGATTTTGGTAAAGTTTTTATTTTTTTTAACTATTTTAGTCTCTTCTTTTTAGTCTCGTCTTAGTCATGTAAAAAAAGGTTGTTAAACATATTTAGTCATAGTTTTCGTTAACGAAATGAAACCCCAAGTTGGCAGAATGGAAGGTGTTAAAGCTCAGTTGAATCTGACACAAACAGAAAGAAACACACGGTGCATTCAACATCTGAAGTGTTCTCTGAATGATAAATATTTCACCGTGTAGTGGACTCCAAACCTCTCACAGAGCATCGAGTGAACCACTCACACAGAAAAGTGTCCATAATAAATATACAGCATATAAACATGTGTTTCATTTTGCTGTCTGACACGCGGTGCCGTCCTCTACGGAGAGCTCTCTTTGGACTGAAGGAGTGAATGATTTCATACACAGGAAGTGTAATATGAAGGGCGGCCTGTTGTTTGTTTGTTGTTTCGCTGCTGAATAATTACAGACCGACCCTGCACTGCTAATGGACACACACACACACACACACACACTTTAGCAAACATATGCATGTGTTTACACGCACACACACACGCATGCAATTACAATAAGACAAGACACAAATGAGATGTCTGCCACACACATGAATAAATAAACAAACACACACAATTACAATAAGACAGGACGTAAATGAGACGCACACACACACACACACACGTATATCTGTATATAGATGCAGGCGCACACATCTCAATAAGAGGGAGGTTTAAATGAGATTCGTCTCTCTCTCTCCGTCTCTCACACACTCGCTCTCTTCCTGTCGGTGAGTGAAGTGTCAGGTTAAGCAGAATGAATGGACTCGCTCTGAAAACACAAATTGCAAAGTAAACAGATTAGAGTGAAAACAGACTCCTCCACTCCTCCGCCCCCCCTCAAACCACTCCATCTCTCCATCATCCATCCTCCCCTGTCTCTCTCCATCTTCTCTCCATTTTTCTCTCACTCCATCTTTCTCTTTGTCTTTCCCTCTCTGCCTCCCTTTGTCTCTCTCTCTGCCTGTGTGTACAGTCACAGCAGCATTATAGCAGCAACATCTCACATGGAAATACATTTATTAATGTTTCAATGGAATCGCTGCAATCGGTGGATTCACTTCCAGAGGTGAACTCGAGCTTTCGGGGATCTTTGACAGACAGATTTATGATGTTGACCAACAGTCAGAGATGCCAGAGAGCGAGGAAGCAGCATGCATGTATGTTTTAACGTTGTTTTTTTTATTTAAATAACATTTTGTGTGCGTCCTCAACGATGTTTCACTGTTTGGGGGCCTGACAAGATGGATTCTCAGATGATATGTGATCACGCGATTCTTCCATGATATCTCGAGAATCCAGCTGCCGTGCTAGGTAACTACTGTTAGTGTGCATGAAGCAACCTTTTATTGTGAGTTTAATAAAAACTCAATGACGGATAACGTGGCAGAAGAAAAGAGGAGCGACAGAGAAAGCAGGAGTAACGAGGTTGGGCCAAGTTTTGGATGCCAGAGGTCATTTCAATCACGCCAAAGCTGTTGAGCCTCTGAAATGAAAGAAAATAAAGATATAGGAAGCAGCAAATGGTTGACATCGGGGTTCAAATGGAGCAGAACCTGAACCCTGAGGGGTGGGCTTTTTTATTTATTTTAAAACGGACAATAAACTGCTGCACAAAAGAGATGCAGCACTGTCTGCTGTCAGTCGTCTGCTGTCAGTCTAACATCTCTACAAGGGAACGACGTCGTCTACAGAAATACAGATAGCAGTTCACTTTATTGACAGACTGTGCAGTGGTTTGTAATGTTTGACATGTATTAATTGTTGATTATTTGATTTGAATGTAGGATATCTACCCAGGACAAGGAAAGCAGTGATGATACTGAGTGGATTATCCTGGTGAAACAAATAAAAATAGGTAGCTCGCCAACTAGTTGTCACGACGTCACCAAGCCTCCATCATCACTGTCACATGATGAGGACATGCAGATTGTCTGAGCGGGGACTCTCTCGTTCTGTTACCGTCTGTCTTTTGCTTTGGATTGTTTCATTCAGGACTGTGGACGTTCAGGCCTGAAATGGGACGCTGTATCGTGGCCTTTAGTCCGTCTCTCCCCCCCTCTTATCTTACGCCAGATGTCTACTGAATGAGCCACTCTTAGGTTGCACTTTAAACGTCTACTGGCAGCGTTTCAGAGACGGAGCGTCTTCAAGCAGTCTGTTCTTCACCAAAGGCATTTCTAATATTGTTTGGAGTTGTTTCCCTGACATTGTGAGTGTTTTAAATGCATATTGAGGACACGTTTGCAGCTCATTTAGTGGTGGTAACAGATGCTTTGTGGCCATCCTCAGTTTAATGACTGTACTGCTGCGTCTCTTTTATCTGCATTTCCTGTATATCAGCAGCATGAAAGCCCTCTCTCTGCTTTTCCTCCCACCTCCTCTTTTTGTTTCTCTCCTTGGCTGTATCCAGCATCCCTCCCTGTTTACTGTAAAGTGCACTACTGTATATTTACTGGATGCCATTTTAGTGTCCGCATTCCCAGTGTGACATTTATTCTCTATATAGCGAATTCCCACAATGAAATGAAGAAAGTATAGAGTCAGTGGCATGTGTATTACTTACTGCCAACAGTCCCACAATGCAATGTGTCTCATTCTGTGGATGCGAAAATGACCATCGTAACAATACAAGTGGCGGTGTTGATGCCTGGAATCTCAATTTACTGCTCGCCAGAGAGTCTCTGTTATTTAGGGAGTAGTTTTGGGCTGCATGGACCTAAAGACAAAGTCAGAAATAAGCTTAACGATTCATGAAATATCAGGTAATATAGGAAGTTCTTTACACTCTCAAGGAAATTTAGCGCTTCAGATACGTGAGTTGCTCCAGGAAAAATAGACCTGAAGATAAACTACGTCCTCTCACAGACAGTCACATGATATGTTACGAAAAAGTCATTCCTATTTTTACATTATTTTTCCTATGAATGTCCAGCAACACGTTACATTCACACAGTCTTTTCAAAATAAACTTCTGTCTTCACAGGAAACAATTTCCTTAAGTTTAGGCAACAAAACTACTTAGTTAGGTTGAGGAAAAGATCATGGTTTGGGTTGAAATAAGTAAGTTTGTTACATAATTGGCGTTAGTAAAGTACGTAAGTTACGTTAAAATACGTCAACATACGTAAATTACACGACAAATAAATCAGCGTTGACTTCTGGTTTCACACGGGACACCAACGGCGGTCTCCTGGTGAATGTAAGGTATCCACCCCGTCCTCCTCCCTACACGCCATTCAATGCTGTTTTTAATTTTCCTGGTTCACCATTAGGAGAATTACACATGAATTGATTTCGTGGTATATACATGATTTACAGTGCATTACTTTTCGTAGCTGTATAGCTATGAACGGTGTATGAGACCAGCCTGAGATAAAGAAGCATTAAGATGCCAGAGCAGAGAGAAGAGGCACGAACACGATGCTCTCTTCATGCATCTTGTGAACGCTGACATATTGACTTGAGTGGACTGGACATTGGGGATTACTCTCTGTCTCTCTCAGCTCCAATTTTCCTCCCGTCTGTCTGTCTCCCTCCCTCCGTCTGTCTCTCTCTCTCTCTCTCTATCTCACTCTCTTTTTGGCTCGTCATCAAAACTGGCAACATGCTCCGACACCGGAAACACACACTTCTACACACACATGCCAGTAAACACACTCACAAACACGCACAGATTGCAATCAATATGCAATTTCCCCCTCCGTGTATAAAAGATGGACCTACTTGGAGGCTGTCCCGCCGCTTTTGAGTAACGACGCGTCCACATGAAGTGCCGCTATAATTCTCATAACTGCCCCGCTCGGCCACTAAATTGTGATAAAAAGGATTTCATCTTGTGGGCAGATGCAGACACATACGGCCGAGGGGAACGGCCGCTGATTTATCCTCGACTTCCTGTTTCATCTCTTCTCCTTCCGCAGCTAAAAACATGAAAGGAGAGAAACGGATTATTTGATGGAGCGCTTTCACAAAAAAGATAGTCGTTGCCCCCGACGCTTGAGACGCCGGAGCTGCTTTCTGGAGCTTTCCAGCTCTCATCTCGTCTCAGGGTTTTGAAGTGAAGACTTTGGGGTGCGACGATACCGAAGAGACGCCGTCTCACTCCTTTTCTCATTAGTCTCCAAGTTTGAATTCATGGAGGGGCGAGAACCGCTCGGCTGCGCTCTGAATGCAAATTCATTTTTATAGCTTTAAGATAGGCTTTTCTTGATTTTATAATGTATGTGAACAACAAACCATGGAAATACACACGAAGTTCACGACAAAAATGTCAGTTCTGAAGGGCATGTTAGGATTTTCATTGGCAAAGAAAAAGACAGAAAACTGTTAAAAACATTAAGAAATCTCAAAAGTCTGTTTCTTTCAGGCCTGACAAACATGCTGATTATCTTTTATACCTCATAAAACACATGTTAGCTGCATTAGCATATGATCTTCTCCTCTTTTATTGGTGCATTGTGACCTTTTATGGCACATTACCACGACCAGCTGCCAGTATGTGGAACTACAGCTGTTAGTGACCCTTTAATCTGACATGTTTGGCCAGCAGCAAACCGCAGACAGACACAGTTAGAGAACATAGTGGAGCATTTAGCAGCTAAACAGACAGATGTTTCTCTCAGGAGTTGGTGGAGACCAAAAACAGAGCTTAAATGGAGAGAATATTGGATTTCCATTCATCAGGTGGACACAAACACAACTCTAATGGAGACGCCCCTATCGGCAGGAAAACGTCATTCGTGAACACAAAAATACTTGGTCATGGTTAGAAGGTACCAACAATGCCTGTTGGTATGAGACGGCAACAAACAGGACTTTCATCTTTGACTTTGTGATGTCTTTTCTGTACTTCTGTTACGTTATTTCCCTATGTATTTTACTTAGTTTACGTACTTAATTTAGGCCCAACCATGATGTTTCTCCCAAGCCTAACTTTCGCCGTTACCATATTTTTTTGCAAAAGGCTAAAATGTGTTCTCATAACACGCAAAATGTCCTGGTAATGTCGTACTATTTATACGCCTTCCCGTGAGATCAGGTTGAGTATAAAGAAGGAGAAAGTGTGCGTAGGGAGGATGAGAGAGGAGGTTAGACGGGTCAAACAAACACAGGACTTTCACCCAGGAGACAGCGGCAAGTTAAGTCTATTTTACTGTAGTTTTGTTAAGTAACTCACGTAGACTACTTAACGGCAGTTGCATGACAAGCGTAATTATTTTATGTAACAAAGTCACTTATTTAAACCCAAACCACGACCTTTTCCTAAACATAACCAAGCAGTTTTGTAAACCTAAAAACGAAGGGGTGAGAATGTGTTGCATGAGACGGGATGTGAATAGAAGTATGACAGTAATTTATTCTATTATTTCTAATGTTTATTTTATAAGGAAAACCTGATTGAGATAAACACTCTTTTTCAAGAGTTCCCTGGCCAAGAATGGCAGCAATAACAATAATATAATAACAATAATAACAACGACTTACAGACTCACAAAGAATGCAAAAATGTGCCACAAAATCAGAATTATCCACAAATGTGATGATTACTTTGTGAAGAGCATTATTGATGCTGTGTCTAGAGCGTTGCATCAGAGTAAAGTTAAAATCTAAAGGGTTCATCCTCTGGGAAGCAGAAATGGGATCACAGAGTTTCACTTATCACATAATGAACTGACTAAACACTAATGATCCGCTAACATGTGAGGAGAAGGTGCGGACGGGTTCTGGATGTGAAAGTTGTGAAGTCGACTCTCAGCAGCAGAATCCAGTCGAAGCCTTTAAAATGAGACATTGAAACGACAGCAAAGCTCGCTCATTTGTGTGGCGCCCACAGGCAACATTTCAATTAAACCAAACAGCCCGACACACAGCGGCCCCCGTGCTTCCTGGCACCGCTCGCCTTCCACGATTTAGAGACGTCCTGCCTGGCTGGACGAGCCTCCGGGGCCGAGCTTTAGGAGCCCAAAAGTCCAGCACATTACATAATGGACCCGGCCGCGGGGAACGGTCCATTCTCATCTCCCAGGCAACAGGTGAATTTCAACAATGCACATTTGAGAGGCTCACAGATTTTCTGGAATACAATGCCCCCTCCTGCTGCCAAGCGTTTATGGTAATGCTCCATTCAGTGGAAGAATGGCGGATTAGTGCAGCGATGGAGCTGGATGAGCTCCACGTCCGTCCTGCTGCCGGAGGAGCCGCCCGGCCCCGAGGAGCCGCCGCCAAATCATGGCCCGGGGCCCAACCTGGCCGTGATGGGAGGGGCGGGGTCACAGGGTCATGTGGTGCTTTAAGATTTTTTATGTTTTTTCATTAACATAAATTTCTGCTTACTGTGTAGAAAACCTTTCGTGAGGTTTCTCCTGTAAATGTAATGCTTCTCTATATGAATGAATCGCTTCCTTTGACTTGTGTCTTGTCTTGTTTTAATTTAACATGTTGAACTGAAAGTAGAATATAAATTGCCCACTATCCTTATTCGGTTTAGTGATGAAGAACGTGTCATATTTAGGGTTCTATTGGGTTTTACAGGGTCTATATACACATGGAGTGAAACCACACATGTGCACAGCTGCACCTCTAAACACCGTGAGCTCCTCGCTGTTCAGTGTCGACACAGTCGACAGAAACATGATTATTGTAATGAACGTGGCAGAGAACAGACTCGAACACACACACACACAAACACACGCACACACACACGCACACACACACACACACACGCACACACACACACAAGTTAAAGCAGAAGTTCTCGTCAGCTTTAATCCGGAAACAGGAAAAGGGTCAAAACCAGGAAATCAATCAGAGGAGGCAAACTTAACCAGGCAGGTGACAGGAGAGGAATCATCAAACTGGGAAACAGGCAGGCAGAATAAACAATCTGATGGAGAACTAGTGGAAATGAACCAGGTCGGATTTATGGGAATGGGAAGCAGGTGAGTAGGTTTAGTGGGAGAGGAAGGTCAGGAGGGAGTGGCTCTAGTAGCAGAGCAATGCAACAGAATTAATGTTAAGATCTGTCTGGAGTTGTGACAATTATAAAGAAATATGAAACAAATCCAAAACAAATTATGAGAAACATTAAGGAAAAATTTTCATGGAGTTGTGACTTTGTGGGGAATTTTTGAAGAAATGCATTTAATTTTAGTTTTAAATGCACATTTTAAATTTCAATAATTATGTTATATATATATATATAGGGTTATATATACATATATATAACCCTAACTCTCAGTATTGTTGGACCAACTTTGAGGAAATGACAAATGAGTTTAGGAGAATGTTCACATCCATATATAAAGGTTAATCGTTTAACAAACTAAAAGAGAAACTGTATATGTACAAACCCACAGTGAAAACCTGTAGGACCAACTTCAGTGGTCTCTGTGATGCGTGAACGATTGGAACCAAACATATCTGGCTAATGGGCATAGTGGAAGTGGAGCAGGCAGTCAGACCAGGTGAGCTGAATCCACCTGATGATCTGAGTCTGCAGGGAGACACTAAAGTCTGTGAACATGGACGGTTTTAACAGACAAGAGAGGACGAGCTGAGTTTTGGGGACCCAAATAGTTTTATGAATGAACGCATGACATTGATAAGAAAGGGTTTGGTTCTCAGATGATCCTCTCAGGTTGACCACGCCCTCCTCCAGGTGGCAGCTATCACCTTGATTGGGGTATAAAGGAGGTTAGTCAGCTGTGTGTCTGCAGAGAGGAGCATGTTGATGAAAGCAGAGTGAGAGTGAATGTAGTTTGCAGGCGTTTGAGTTTGTTGTTCTCTAGTTTAGAGAAGAGTAACTGCAGCAGAGCTCTGACAACTGCAAACACATAATTAACCCATCAGAACAGTCTGTTTGTGTGTTTTCAACCTGTCTGGGGTGACCATGTTTTCAAGAAGCACACACATGTATGAGCTTATGCACGCACTAAAGGTGTTTACCAGGATGGGGACAGTTATTTCAGCAGTATGGACAGCACCTCAGCAGACGGAACATTACGTTTTGTGTCCCTAAATCCACCAAAACAGTTTATTTGAAAACTATGAAAACACTAGTAAACACAACACAAGGATTGTATTGGTGTAATAATTATTGATTGTCACATGCTACCTAGAGGAAGAGAGTACGCAACATGGCACACTTTGTAACCTTGCTCAACACAGGCCAAGAAAACTAAAATACATTTAGTATTTGTCCGTGTGAACGAGCGCAGGCTGCCGCTAAACAGCCGACTGTGACACATCCTCTGCCAGCTGTTGTATGTTGTTATCTGGCCGTCTTAATATGATCTTTTATATTGATATTTCCACCGTGTGCGACTGAAAATGTACTCTTGCAGTGTGCAGATAGCAGCATTGTTGTTGTCGGGTACTTCACAGAGGAAGGAGAAAGCCTCCTGGAGCTCTAGGTATACACACTACTCCATTACTCCAACCACACCAAATACCACTTTACAGCAACGAGATGTTAACCAACAAGTTTAGTGCCTCGCCTGCAGGGGTGCTGTGGTTGAAGTGCCTTACAAGCCTCCCAGCTGACACTATAACCCGATAATCAGCTGCAGAGTCGCGCCAAACAGGCAACTGAGTCCCCAGATCAGCAGCCCACCAGAGTTAGCAGCCACCATGTTGCATGCAGACACTTTAGTCTCCACCGCATCAATTAGTTTAGCTGTAAGACTGTCAGCTGTTTGCTTGGCATAATGTTAGCAAGTGTCCGGCCAAGAGAGAGAGAGAGAGCATGTGTGTGATGACGAGTATCGAGTTAGCAGTAACGTTATAGCTGTTAAAGTAGCAGTGGAGTGTGTGTCTCCATTCTGGGCTCTTTGTTCCCTCAAAGGTCGGCACTGTCGAGACAGTTTGCAGTCGGTCAACAGCACAAAGTTCACCTCTTTGCAAACACAACCTCAAACCTCTGCTAGTGAGTCCACTCATTGTGTTGATTCTACTGGAATGTGATTGAATTAGTTTGAGGTGTTGCTGTTTCTAAATGTTGCTGTGACTGATGAACACCGATAAAGCTACAGGTTTCTACATATTCTTCAAGCACAAAGACATTTCCTTCACAACATGTAACCATTTTGAGTTAGTAAGAGCCCTCAGGCTGTGTGCATGTAGTCCACAGAGACCAGTAAGTAAAGGATTCAGATGTAATATTTCCACATGCTCAAATAATAAGAGGCGTGACGCAGTTGGATATCCAGAGCTTTTTGTTTATGGAGACTAAAAGAAAGTTTAAACTTCTGTCATCTCTTCAGCAGTCTTCCCCTCGTGTTGTCATTCTGCGGTGCCCTTGGTATTTACTGTAGATGGATTTTGTCTATCAGAGCGGCTGAGTGATGGTCGAGACTTTTAACAAGTTAGTTTTCTGCTGTTATTGCTGCCAGGCGGGCGGCACACAGTCCTGGGAGAGTTGAGGCTCACTGTCTGTCTGGAGCGCTGCATCACACTGGAAATATAAAGAAGACGATTTAGATCTGATTCATTCTTTCAGCTCTTCATCCAGACGCAGAACAGACATGTAGCTGATAATCAGCCTCATCCCATCAGCTTCAACCCTGTGAAGTCTGAAGCACACCTGTCTGTCTACACCTGATGAGAAGTCATTCTCTAAACACTACAGCTGGCTCCAGATCCCAGAACTCACATGCTAAAGACTGGAGAACATGCTAAAGACTGGAGAACATACTAAAGACTGGAGAACATACTAAAGACTGGAGAACATGCTAAAGACTGGAGAACATACTAAAGACTGGAGAACATACTAAAGACTAGAGAACAAACTAAAGACTGGAGAACATACTAAAGACTAGAGAACAAACTAAAGACTGGAGAACATACTAAAGACTGGAGAACATGCTAAAGACTGGAGAACATACTAAAGACTGGAGAACATACTAAAGACTGGAGAACATACTAAAGACTGGAGAACATACTAAAGACTAGAGAACAAACTAAAGACTGGAGAACATACTAAAGACTGGAGAACATGCTAAAGACTGGAGAACATACTAAAGACTGGAGAACATACTAAAGACTAGAGAACATACTAAAGACTGGAGAACACACTAAAGACTAGAGAACAAACTAAAGACTGGAGAACATACTAAAGACTAGAGAACAAACTAAAGACTGGAGAACAAACTAAAGACTGGAGAACATACTAAAGACTGGAGAACATGCTAAAGACTGGAGAACATACTAAAGACTGGAGAACATACTAAAGACTAGAGAACAAACTAAAGACTAAAGACTGGAGAACATGCTAAAGACTGGAGAACATGCTAAAGACTGGAGAACATACTAAAGACTGGAGAACATGCTAAAGACTGGAGAACATACTAAAGACTGGAGAACATACTAAAGACTAGAGAACAAACTAAAGACTAAAGACTGGAGAACATGCTAAAGACTGGAGAACAAACTAAAGACTGGAGAACATACTAAAGACTGGAGAACATACTAAAGACTGGAGAACATACTAAAGACTAGAGAACAAACTAAAGACTAAAGACTGGAGAACATGCTAAAGACTGGAGAACATGCTAAAGACTGGAGAACATACTAAAGACTGGAGAACATACTAAAGACTAGAGAACAAACTAAAGACTAAAGACTGGAGAACATGCTAAAGACTGGAGAACATGCTAAAGACTGGAGAACATGCTAAAGACTGGAGAACATGCTAAAGACTGGAGAACATACTAAAGACTGGAGAACATACTAAAGACTAGAGAACAAACTAAAGACTAAAGACTGGAGAACATGCTAAAGACTGGAGAACAAACTAAAGACTGGAGAACATACTAAAGACTGGAGAACATACTAAAGACTGGAGAACATACTAAAGACTAGAGAACAAACTAAAGACTAAAGACTGGAGAACATGCTAAAGACTGGAGAACATGCTAAAGACTGGAGAACATGCTAAAGACTGGAGAACATACTAAAGACTGGAGAACATACTAAAGACTGGAGAACATACTAAAGACTAGAGAACAAACTAAAGACTAAAGACTGGAGAACATGCTAAAGAATGGAGAACATACTAAAGACTGGAGAACATTCAGACCAGTTTAGATGGTGATGTAAAAGACGATCACACAGGAAAGAAGCAATACATCTACATATGTTTGTATTAGCCATTAGGTTCTCGTTTATGGAGCTTCTCCATATTCCAGCCAGAATCACAGCCAATCTTCAGACAGCAGAGTGTCAGCGGCGAGGCTGTCGAGGCTGTCGAGGCCGCCGCCGCCGCCGCCGCCGCCGCCGCCGCTGTTCGTCGAGCCCCTCTTCGAGCCTCTCGTCGAGCCTGGCAGCAGAATATCTTCGTTTGGTTCTTTTCCTCGGAGAAGCTGGCGGCTGTCAGCGCTGCAGACCGGTCGGCTCTGCTGGCTGTCACCTCCGTTCTGTACAGGAAACTATCACTGACAGCTGTCAACCCCCCCCCCCGTCCCCCTCGTCCTCCTCCTCCTCATTTTCCTCCTCCTGGCATCGCTCCTACCAGCTGACACTGCCCCGGCCACGATGCTGTTCTTGCACCTAACTTGCATGCAAAAAGTCTGAGGATTCATTTCCCCCCCTCTCCAACGCCCACGGAGAGTATTCTTGGAGGAACTCGGTCAGCGGATAAATGGTGAAAAAGTGCAGATTCAGGTGAGGGAGGACCGTCAGCGCTTTCTCCATGTCAGCAGTGATAAGGAGGCGTCAGGGCTTCAGGGCTGAGGTGTCACCTGCGGGGGGAGACTCTCTCTGCTGTCACCTGCTGCCAACCATCTCCCATCACCGGGTTTGTGTCTCCACCGGCTGTGATGGCGGCGGGGGGGGGGTGAGGCGAGAGCCGGTGGCTGATGGCTTTATCACAGCAGGAAGTGGCCAAAGGGAGGCTTCGCCGCTGGAGTCACATGGACTCTGAACTGATTGGTCAGAGCTCGAGTCGGCTTATTGGATGATAAACCCGAGCAGGGCTGTTTCTAAAGTCTTCCAGGCCTTGGGCAACATTCTCTTTGGCGGCCCCATGGTGAGTTAATATTTACTCAGCATGGAGCTTAAAGGAGAAAGTCAAGTGAAAACTTAGTTCACTGAATAATCTCCATGTGTTTCTGCTCCCTTTGTGACAATATGTATCTTGTTTTTATTCCTCTAATGCTCTTTTATTGGCTGCCTTTTTAGTCTAGATTACTTTTTTCACCTGGTTTTCTAAAGTTTTGATGAAAAAGCAACATCTGAGATCTCCGGACTTCTAATCCAGCGCCATAATCAGGTCAATGTTTGGCCAATACTTTGATCTAATGACGTTCCTGTATGCTGGAGTTGTGTTTCATTGCAAATTAGTAAATGTTAGCATGCTATCACACTAAGCATTTAGCTCAGAGTAGTGGGGTGTCTCGCTGCGGCCTCACAGAGCTGCTACTGTTTCCTGTAGACTCTTCTTCTTCTTATTATTGCTGTGTCAGATTTATGTAGAGATGATGGCGGTATGATGGTGTGGGACAGAGGGCAGCAGGACCGGTTGGCTCTGGGCCTCGGGGCTCCTGAACACATCATATCTGTAACCTACCTGGAGTTCCTGTTCGCCGTCTGCAGGTTTACCGCCGTCACTAAATCACCAGACGTCATAAATAAGCACCGCGGGCTCATTTGTTCCGAACGAAGCGGTGCAAACGGTTACTGCGTTGCGACGTGTCATGTTTATGACAGCATTACACCGACTTTATGATGTCAGGAGTGGCGGGGGGTGGGGGGGTGGGAGTTGTTTCCAGCGCCTCGGTTTATTTACCAGGGATAACAGACACATCTCAGACGCCGCTCCTCTGGGATAACACATTCATGGATGAGACACTCGGCTCATTTCACGGGAGAGGCGGATAGATTGCTGCTCTCCCTCCTAACTATCCAATCGCTCTTTGTTAAACAAGGCACAAACCCAATTACAAAGTGCCACACGCTGACAGTTTATTAACATCATCGCCGCGAGAGAGAGGCCGGGGCCGCTCGGCGGCGGCGGTGGGGGCGTACTCCGCTCTCTCTGTTTGAAGTGCAGGGATGAAAGATTGTCCTTTTATTCAGAGAAGAAGGTTTGTGTTTGGAGAGGCCGGACAGGTAATCAGTTACACTTCATATTCATCTTCGCTGTTTTTCAGACAATGTGAGGGAAAACAAGCCTAATGCCTCGGGTCAGTGTTTCCTGTTTTGCAGAAAGCTGGGAAAGGCTAATGGAGTAATATTTCTGGGCTGCGTCTGATCTCAGCCTCTGATCACTTCATTAAACTGATGTTGATGAATGCACAAAGCGGGCCGGGGCGCGGGCAGACGCAGCAGATGCGTCTTAATCAAGGAGAACAGGAGAGGAAGGTGGGATGCATGTAATCCCTCACTCACTTCCTCCCCTCCTTTCCGCCTTCATCCTCGCCGTAATGAACTCATTCATGACTGAGCAGATCTGCCACACCCAGAAAAATGAGGATCAACAGGGTGCAGACCTGAGCCGAGACCACCACCGCTCTTTCACTGAACATCTGGGGCTTCCCACCCGTTCAACCAGGGGCCCTATGACTGAACCAAAGACGATTTACAGCTTCTCTGCTTTACTGTACACAGAACCTCAAACAGCCTGATCAATCAGGTTAAATGGGCTGAAACTGTTGGTTCTTTCCTAACAGTAGTCCCAGGAATTAAACCTAGAGGAACTAAAAGGCAGAGGCTGTCTGGAAGTCTTTTGGGACAAGTCTAAATCAAGTCAATTAATAATTATATAGTCAACATTCAGAGACTGAATCAGTCTGTTGACTATAAAATGACTGGGGATCGTAATCTCCTTCTATTCAAATCTGTTACTTGCTTTTCTTCCTACAGAACTGAAACATGTTGACATCTTTGCCTCAGTTTCAGTCTCTCAAAGCTTCTTTTATTCTTGTTCCAGGGTGTTACCTTGTCCTAGGTTTTGCTGTTGTGTCGTGAATCAAATGTTTTGACTTGACTTCGTTAAGATCCGACTCCCTAAAGCCATCTAGAAGACATCTAGAATATTTCCATTTGATTGAATCATGCAGCCTTTAGATTATTGTCTTGGATTCAAATACTTCCATATTACTAAAAGGAACTTTAAACAGTTTCAGTTTAATCCTGACGCCTCTATATGACCTACATAAGTAAACAAGACCATCAGCGAGACGATTGGCTATTTCTATATAGTTATTTTTCATGCTCGTCATCGGTGCCACCGGGTCAGATCCTGCAGGTTCACTAGAAACTCCTTCAGCTCAGACTCCTTCAGCTCAGACTCCAGCAGCGACCGGCCCACCACGGACAGACCCAGATCCGGCTTTGCTGCCGCCTTTGACCTGCAGTCGGAGCTCCGGCAGGAGATGGAGAGCTCTTCCAGCCGGGAGCAGAGCTTTACCTCCCCGCTGGGAGCCAACACCGACTCCTCGCTGCTGGAGGCCCAGGCCGTATTGCTGGTTCTGCTGGAGGGAAGGGGGCATGGGAGAACCAGAACCAGGACTGAGCCGGGAAGACTGTCGGACCCTGCTGCAGTAAAATGAGATGTTTTCTAAAGGAAATCTGGTGCTTGTAAAAACTACCGCTTTTGTCCACAGGGATCGCCAAAATCTACACAAAATGAAGTCTCCAGATTTCTCATTAATAACTTTAATAACTAACACAACAATATGCAGATTCTTGTTTGCATTTCACGTGAAGATTAGACAAATTACACCGACAACAGATTAAAATTTAGCCGCTTTGAGATGCAAGTGTTTTTTTTAAAGTGACAAGACAAACCAGCAATGCAGCAACAGGAAATCAACTTGGATCCATCTACAGTGAAACGGTGAAATGGTTTACAGGCTTCATGGTTCACTAAACGGGGCAGAGGTCGGCTACAAGTGGAGAGAAACTGGGTCCCACGTGGGATATCTGCTGGTTACAGCTTCTATTTTATAGATTTAAGAGTAGATCAGAAGGTTGTAAACGCTCCATCATGCTGTCAGGTCATCTGAAAGAATCCTCAAACTCTCTTTTTGTCTGCAAATATCAAACCATGTTTTTCTTGGTCTCTTATGTTTTGATATTATTGGAATAAAAGACCTCCTCCTCTCAGTCTCTGTATGTTAGCACACATGGACGCAGCCCCCCCGAGCGTCACCCCGCGGCGGGCAGCTCGTTTGGGAGACTCACCGTATTGCGGCCGGAGCTCCTGCTGCTTTCTGCTGCGGCGGGCAGAAACAAATGTAAACCATAAATCTGGCATATGGCTCGCCTGGGGCCGCCGGCGGGTTTACAGCCACTCTGGGGGGCCGCGGGAGAGGAGGGGGGCGGGGGGGCAGCACTTGGTGGGCTGGTCTAGCTATTAAAATAGGCCACATGCCATTAGAGTGGACACACTACGGCATAATGTTGCATCGTTTCCTTCTACTTAAGAGCGATTGATTATTCATTCTCTCTCCCGCAGGAGACGAGTCCTGGCCACGTCCACCAGGGAGGACAGACAGGAAGAAGCCCTAATAGGCTAGTGCGTGTGCGTGTGCGCGTGCGCGTGTGTGTGCACTTTAGTTACGTATACTCATGGTCTAAGTTGAAAACCACTTATATGTAAAACAGAATAATCAAAACACTGTTCTTTTAGAGTTCAGGGAACTCGTGACGAGAGCAACTCGTGGCTTTTTGCAGCTTAATTCCAGGTTTGTAATGTTTTTTTTAAACCTACAAAGGAGGTCATTTCACTCTTTAATTGATTTCAAGCTCACAGTTCCTCCCTGGAAAGAAGCTGAAACTCAACAAATCTAGTTTTAATTACTGTTTATGGACAAAAGTCAGAAACACTGAAACACAAACAGAACAATTCACAAATGGACGTCGGCATGAAACAGAGAAGGAAATGTTTGTTTGTTGTTGTTTTTATATATTTATATATGTATATATTAAAGCAGCAAGAGGTCACTATTCTTTACTAAGAAACGAGCCATTAAAAGAAAACGGTCTGGATCACAACACATATGTGAGCATTATAATGAAGGTAACAGAGCCTATTAAGTGTAATGCAGAGGAGCAAATGAGAGGCAGGACACTGAAGAGAGGAGTTGGCTGGAAGCTCCTGCAGTGTGAGTGATCTGGAAATGTCTTTCAATACTTTGTTTGTTGTTGAATCTGTCCACGCACAATTAAATTCTCTATTTTCCTCTGAGACTTTTCTTCTTTTGGGATTTTGAATCCACAGCTAGACGATTACGCTATTGAGCTTAAAAGCGTTTTGAAAGACAACCTTGTGAATCTTTTCAGATCAGAACAGTAAAATGTTTGGTATCATGGCGGCCTGTCGATCCCTCTGGGAGGTCAGAGGTCACAGTCAGCGGGGGGGCTCAGTGCCTTGCTCAAGGACACTCCAGCAGGTCGGAGGGCAGCCAGCTGCCGTCAGCTCAGAGCCATTCGTGTCTCAACAGTTTTATTCATTTACAATTATTATATCTGGCAGCTGAGCAGACTCGTTTGTTTTTTTAGATAATGTTGGCAGTTTGCCGTCATTAGTCTTCTGTTAGTGAAGAGAGACAATCAAATGAGACAGAGGACATTCAAGTAAGAACTTCCATCCATCACATCATAACAGGATGCAAACCTCCAAGAGAAGAAGGCTGCAGAAACTCAACAGGCCATTCGGTCTATATATATTCTACTTGTTTCATGAAATATGTTCTACATCATCTTATAAACTTATAAACAGATCACACACATATTCTCTCTCACACACATTATATTCAGTTTGCTTATGGTTACTCAGTCTACGTGGCAATCACCAGCGGACAGTCCTGGCCAATCAAAGTCGAAGACGGCCGGACACCGAGGAAACATCGTCTTCATCAGACGAAGCCGGCGTCTCGGTAGGAATGGCCGGAGGCAGCGGCGGCGAGTCGGTGGCCGTAGCGGGGATCTTGGCAGCGTCTGACTCAGACTAGGAAGAGGCATAGGAAGCAAACATCCTGAAGATCCACCCTGGCGTGAGGCTGGGGCACGATGGTAGCAGCAACTCCATCCGATGGAGATGTAGCCGTCAGGGGGCAATCGCCGACCGCTGTAGAGGAAAAAAGTATGCAGGCAGCGCTGGACGCCGCCTTATACACCGTGGTGACGCACGTATTTCGGTTGGCATGTCTTGATTGGCCGGTTACATTTATGCAAATCCCAGCGGGGGAACGCGTGCGTGTGATTGGAGAGTGTTACCAGTAGAGTCCAGTAGAGGACGGAGCCTTTGTGAGTTACAACTGTAATGTTGGACGTCTATACTGAATGTCAGCAGCATCTTTACATACTAATATACTTATATTTTCAGATTCAGGGGCTCAACCTCTGTCCTATTTCATATGTTGTTGTGCACCAATAAATGTGCAAAAATGAAACTAAAATGAAACTAAAATGAAACTAAACTGTAGAGTGGTTTGGACATAGTTTGAGATGATGGAGCCGTCTGAAGGTCCAGCAGGTATTAAAGGTGTAAAGTAAGATCATTATAACGAGCTGAAATCAGAAAGCTTGAATGTTATTTGTCAGTTTGGAGACTGGGAGGCCGGAGCTTTGCTATCAAAAGGCCTTTCTTCTTCTCACTTGGCCGGTAAGAGGAGGAAAATAAGTCCTGAGAGAAGCGATTGTTTGCGGCCTCGCCATCCAATCCCCAGGACCGCGGCGAGCGATCTGCCGCCGCTTTAAACCTGTAAGACGTTCAGCGTTCCTCCTTTAATCCTCCTGAGAAGACGGCCTGAGAGGGGAGGAATGTGCCGGATCAAACGACCCCTCCTCTCCTCCCACCTGAAGACCAGAACAAGGAGTGCTCTGTCTTCAGGGGGATTCACAGGTAACAGGAGCCTCCGCCCCCCCGCAGCCGCCCAGACACTTTCCCCCGCCGCCGGATCACTTTTCCCACCTGAAGCCTGGCCTTGTTCCGCGCTAAACGACCACGATGTAATTAGTCTCAGGGACACAAAGACTTCAACGGCCCCCTCCTCGGCCCGCGCAGAGGGGACAGACATCTCAATGACTCATTAGGAGACAACAGATTAGATAACGGAGGGCTAGGATGTCCTCCGCCCCGCCGTCCACCTGCCGACAGGTGAGCTGGACGCAACTCCGCCCCCCCACTTCTCTACAACTCTCATTACCTGTCGGGAGCAGAGGTTGTGATCCCTCCCACGGGACCTGCTAATGGATGTAAGGAGAGGGGCGGCGGCTTGTCGAGTTTCAGAGGCGAAGAGGGCGAAGCAGGCTGCCCACCTCGAGGCCTGGAGGGAAGGAAGAGGAAAGGAAAGAAAAGGAAACAAGCTCAGGATGAAAGAGGAGATGAGAGATGTAATTGGATGGTGATGGATACCGACCACACACACACACACACACACACACACACACGCACACACACACACACCCTGACCACTGCCCTCTGAAAATAGACACTGATGTATAAATGATAGTTGATCCAGGATTTGACTTTCTGGAGGATTATGATCCTCAAACCACACACTCACTATGAGAAGAGTTGATTTCAGTGTTTACCTTGAACATATAACCTGGCGTGAACACCAGAGTTGGCCTTTATGTTTCTTCCATATCTAACACTTGGCAGGTGTATTAGTGTGGACCCGAGGACGTTCAGTGTCAAAGGTGGTTCAATGTGGACGTGTTCGTCTTCGTCTGTCCTCTGCACTAGTCAGTATGAAGTATTTGACATCTGATAACGATGAGGATTACAATGATTGCTTTTTTCACTAAAGAAGTCCACGACGGCACGACAGTAAGGATGCTTCAATTGGATACAAATAAATTTTAGTAGGTTTCTATGGCAACAAACAAACATGGCCCACAGTGGTAAAGGTAACGGAGGAATCTCACATCAATAAACTGTAAATAAGACCGAGAACAGAAACACAACCGAACGGCTTCACCAAGTTTAACCTGGCAAGAAACCAAATAAAAGGTTTGTTTGTGCTGAACTCTGATGGAGCATCAATGACCCAATATCAATAACCCAGACCAATAACAACCAAACACTCCCATCCAGATGAAGAGAAGCCAGGTACCGATTAGTTTTTGTGCCGATTAATGACGACCTTACACTAAATGATCGAGATCCTGAGAAAAACTCTCGTATTCCGACATTGGTATTGCGACGGTGAAATCTCTTAAAAAGTCATTTGCGTAAGGTCGGCATAAGCTGCAAACATCATACGGTCATATGACGTATAAATACTGTTTTTATTTTATTCGTGCAAAACAAAGACACATCAATAAATAACAGATTTGACAACTGCAGAGTTAAAAGATGTGAAATAAAATCAGGTGATAGGAAACAACTTCTTGAGTTTTATTCATCATTTCTTTCTTTTTCTAAATGTATTTATTAAAATTCCTCCATGAAGCACTTTGTAATCCATATTAATGAATAATAAATAATAAAGTTTTACTTTACTTTCAGTGACGGCCCTGTAGTCCATCAACCATCTCTTTTACTTTGTGATCATTCTAAAGAAGCTTTTAGAAGTCTCAAGTAACTGGGAACAAACCAAATAAATCAATAATTACATTTAAAAATAAATATGAAAGAACTAAAAAGTAAATGCATAAATACATAAATAAATACATACAATTAAGATAAATAAAAAATAAATAAATAAATAAAAAGAATAATACAAATAAATAAAAGGGAAAATGAAAACAGAAATATCAATTTCATCACTTTATTAATGGCTACATTTATTATTATTGTTATTATTATTTGTGCTACATTTAATGAAATATTTATTTATTTATTGAGTAATTTATTTATTTTGTTTTTAATTTTGGCAGGTTCCGTCCTGTAGAAAAATCTAAATGATATTCTCCTCCTCGTGTTCAGCATCTCAGTCTGGTGAGGCAAACTGAAACGAGTATCCTGGTTCTGCTAGAACAGCCAACAGAAATCATTAGACTCTCTTGTTTAACATTGATTAATCCTCTCCACTATAAATGGGAGATAATTCCTTCTGGATGATGCTATTGAACACCTGCGTGATGAAATATCTCCATGTGGTTTTCTCTCTGTGCACGTGTGCTGCTAATGATTTGTTGTGCATGTTGGTTATTATAGTTTTTACTGTTTCATATTGTCTTTAATGGTGAGACTAAAACATATATCATGTCCTGGTGGGACAATAAAGTTCTACTATATTATATTTCAGTCGCTTCACTGCAGAGACAACACAGAGTCCTCCCAGCTGGACTGGAGAGTGTCTTTGGGTTCAAGCTAGTTTTAAAATCTATAAATAAATTCATCCAACAGTGCGTGGCGTTGTAAAGGGTAACAAGCCTTTATTCAAGCGTGACTGACACCCACCTGTTAGAAACAAGTGACAGTGACATGTCAGGAACCATCAACATGTAGAAAAGAAAAGGAAATTAAACTCCGAGGATTTCACAACTTTTCAATTTGAAAGTAAAAACGAAAGTGAGCGCAGCCAACTTTTGTTTCCTTAAATGACCCTCTCTTCTCTTCAGGCCTCCATAATGTATGTTAATGTATGTAAACTGAATCAATTTATTCTATCAGCATAAAAAAGAGACAAAGTCTAAATTTGGTGGCTTTTCCTCTCCGCTGCGTCTGTGAGACGAGGACCCGTTGATGGCTCCGCACTTAAAATATGGAGTCTAATCCGTCTCCAAAACGCCGTCCAGGTCGACGAGCTCATTTAAAACTTCCTGACAGACAGGACTGACGGCTGATCCTTCGAATAAATGGAGCGGCTCGTCAAAAGAAACAGGAGGGCGAAGACTGCGGCGGCCGCGACTCTGAAACCCTTCCGTCTGTCAGTGGCCGCGGGCTGTGGAGCTCAGAGAGAAGGAAGTGATGAAAAAATGAGTTTTTGAATATGGAGTGAGTCCTTTTTAAACCTAATTCCTCCTGGTCCTGCCCCAGAAATACAGATCTGACATGTTGTAGAGAGAGAGAGAGAGAGAGAATAGAAATGAAGGGCAATCCAATCAACTCCTGTCAGAGAGGAAGAGGGCGGGGCCGTGACACAGAAGAGACTCTGGTTGTGTCCTTAATCTTCAGCTTTGACTATTTCTTTTGTTAATTAGCATCGACTAATGTGTTGCAGTGTTTGCATGACGCCATCCGAGCATGAAAAAAGACAAAGAAATCAATCTGCTCTCTGATGGAGCCAGCAGGCGCCTCGCTACGTGGTCGCCACCGAGCCTCGGAGAGTGTTGGCAGAAGCAGCGTTGATATCAAACTGTTAACTTCCTGTCTGATATCAGAACGCGCTGCTGAGTGCTCGTTATCAGAATGAAACAGGAGCTTCAGCCTCGTTCCCACTCGACCAGCGAACAGACTCTCCAGACAGGAAGCAGCCAATTAGGACGGGGGAGGCTTTAAAGGACCGTTCTGGTCTTTTCTGTGGCTCAGACTGTTTGTGTTCTACCGTCCATCACTGGTTTGAAGTCAAGTTAATTTAATTTGTATAGCCCAATATCACAAATCACAAATTCATCAAACTCCCCCCAGAAAAAAAACTTTTAACGGGAAAAAAACGGGTCTATTCTAGATCTAGTCTTGAAACGTTGCAATTAAATGTACTTTTGCCAGATAGACGGTGCAGGATTCTGTTTGTAACTTTTGAACGTACTATCTGGACATACTAACATGCTTAATATTACGTCTTTGGTTAGATGTATTTTGTTATAAACAGCCCAGAGTCCAGTGACTCTTACCTTAACATCTCCTTTGATTTCCCCGTATACGTAGCTTTAAGACTGGAAGATCACCTTATTCCGCTCCGTGACAGTGTCACACACATATACAGTATATATAGTAATATCTTTTTCAGGGTCTTTGTTGAGGCTTTACACTGAGGGAAATATTCAAACCCAACACTCTGTGTTTTTTATGGTTGCAGCGTTCCATCAAATGGAGATATTATAGCTGTGTTGTGCATCATCAGCCTGACAGATTTGATGTGCTTTGGAGGCTTTGGGATCTCCACTGGACCTTAAAATAAAGTAACGTCGGTTTGAACAAAGCTTGGCTGCACAGTGTGAGTTTGTACCGACTGACACAGCAGCAGGTCGGTGAGGTTTGAGAGGATAAGACTCCGATCATCACGGCCGAGCTAAGACGCTATAGATCAGACAGGTAAAGAAACAGAAATAATATCTCCTTCTGAGCATGACTAACTGAACCAACACCAGTCTTCTGTTCCCTGATATGTTAGATGAATAAAGCAGTAATATCTTAGTATGCAGTGATTTGTTGATATAAGATATAAACTTTAAACAACTCCAACATGTAGTTGGAATACCGTTAATTCTCAAATAGTGAGAAGGAGGCCTTTATTTATATTTCTATATTAGAGTCAGGCCTTAAGTAAATGTCATTATTCTCCATGTTAACTGATAAATATAAATTCAATATAATTTCCATAACCACAGCACTAGAGTCATGTCATGTGTTCCACTTTTCCCTGAACGATGTTAACCGAATGAAACTCAACACTGCCTCCAAAATGTTCACATTAAAAGTCTTGCAGCCTTCCTTTTAAAAAAAAAATAAGAAACAACTTGAATTGAGTATGAACAATATTTCATAATTAAAATGGATAAAGTCGGAGCAGCAGAGTAAAACAGGCCTCTGTTGTTGTACTGATGGAGTTAATGAACAGTATGTACCATGTGAGCTGTCGTGTCGACTCCACTGCACCAACTCAAACTGCAAAACAACAATGTGGGATAAAATCGATGATATTCTTGTTCTCTATCTTCCTCTTCTTTATACAGCCTCTATCTCCATCTCTCCAGCCCTCCCTCTCTATTCCACTTTGCATTAAATCCACCATTAGATCCGCTTGGTACCACCAGAGCTTGTAGGCAATAAAACACATTGTTAAAGTGACATGTAATTACCCAGCCTCTCTTTTGACTAATTAAGTCAGTGCTGCCTATTATGTGGAAATGTATAAGGAAGTCAGGTGATCAATAACGGTGGAGGAGAGAGAGAGACAAGCTAATTTCTCAGCGCTCGGATCGTTGATTCTTGCAATATCCCGGCCTGTTTATTATGGCTGCGGGCGGCCGCCGCCGCCGCTCGGCCCGCTCTGACATCATCATGATACGCCGCTCCACGCCAAGCGGCTCGGAGACGAGCATACGGATCAGAGAGTGATGTTCCCTCTGCAATAAAACAAGGTCCTTTTTAATTTGGCGCTGCCATAAAGTGCCAGTCATGTTGATGATCGGAGCAGGGTTCGCTCAATATGCAGCGTAAGCCAATATACAGTATTTCACAGTTTCATGGCTGACGCTGTAGAACGGGACACGTCTCTAATGGATGGAGGGATGTGTCCGAGATGAGGAGAGATGCAGCGACTCCACCCTTCTGGTGCTCCCAGCAGATTAAAACAAACTAACCTCACAAAGACCCTGACTAAGTCAGTTGTTCCCACGGGGCGGACTCCATAACACATAATGAATCACATGACTGAGGACTAAATCTGTGCAACCAAACCATCTAAACTCTCTGGACAAACACACAGCCTAACTCAACCATTTGTAGCCTTCTAAACCATCCCAAACCATTTCACATTACACTTAATGTGTGCCAAATAATCCAGGATTTATTCTCTATAGATATGTGGCGAGACTTTCCGGGTTCAGGGTGTTGGACAGCACTAACGTTCAGTCTGGTTATTGTACGTTGTGGTTAGTAATAGTTCTCGTTCCCATGGCGTCAGATACCGAGGCTTTGTCACGACCGTCAGCGTTTGATACCATTGCACAAAGTACACTTTAGAGCCGGTATGAGCCGCACCGGACGTTCCATGAACTGTAATGTAAACCCGTCCGTGGCAACAGTAAACACTCCGAGAAAGTGCGCCGGGAGTGTGCAGGTGATGTAGTTTAAAGGCGTTTGGTGTCAAACGTTCAGCGTCATTATCACTTCACAAACATACTCGTTTTATGCCCAACCGTGCAACTATATCTGGATTTGTTGTCAAATCCTAAAGTGACATCAAGGGGCGTGACAAAGCGGCGGTATGTGACGAGTTGAGATGAGATCATGTTGGGCAGAATGGTCATAAGGTTGCATGAGAGAAATGTGTAACCGCGGTTGATTCATTGCATTGGAATCACGGCAATCTGAGGTTTTTTCTTGCGGAGGCGAAGTTAACCCAGATCAACTTTGCTGAACTTTGACACAAGATTTAGTGTTGTTGACCAACAGCAGACCATCCTGCCAGTGTTTCCTATTTAGTGACTAGATGATGGGACTTTAAAGCCTTCTTTAGGGGCAGCTAGTTTATCTAAATAACCTTTTTGAGACGTCAGCTCCTCTGCATGGAAGAGAGTCGCCTTTATTCTAGTGTCCGTGTCTCTGTGGCCGTGACTGTGATCAGTGACCGGAGGAGAGCAGCAGCACATTCAGAGGACCAATCAGCAGCCAGACAGAACCATGAATGAGCTGTGGATGTGCGTACCTAACAACCAATCACTGATCAGTGTTAGTTTGTCCGAGGAACTCTTTCTCCTTTTTGTATTTGGAGAGAAAATAGAATTTAAACTTGTTCATCGAGGGAGAGACAAACCCATTTGGTAGAAATGATGGAATTTCAAATGTACTTACGGTAATTTATTAGAACAATATGATGAAACATTTTCTTGTCAGACACCACAAGTGAACAGAAAATGTGGATATTGAATAAAGACACTTCGGTACATCGGTAAATGAAATCTATTGAAAGGGAAATATCTCCCTCTATTATGTAGTGTAGGAAAGGTAAACGGTGGAAATACTCAAGTACATAATTCTGTTCTTAAGTAGAGTACTTGAATAAAAACAAGTACTTTCCACCTGGAGGCTTTACGAGATGGTCAGTTTATCTTTTCATGTCACGGAGCCTGTCTGCCGTACTAGAGTAGTATATTATAATATTATGTATGGATCCGTGTGACAGCAAAAAACTGATATTATTAAATATTTGTTTTAATAGAAAGCAGAGTCTCTTGTCGGTGTGCAGATCTTTGTGTAGAAGTTAGAACAAGGTCAGAGCGTCCTGTACCGTCAGCAGACGACAGAGCATCAGGAACACTGTCTGCCCGATCAGGATCTCCTCAGCTTCTCCTCTCAACGTGCTCCAATCCAAACCGCTGAACGCTTTCTTTTCCTTTACTTTTTTTTCTTTATAAGCTTCCGTCAGAAGGAAAATGGAGCTCCTGTCCGAGCCGGACTGAGAGGAGATAATTCACAGGAGGAGATAGAGGAGAGAACGGCCTGAAATGAAGTGAAGAAAAGAGAAAGGAAAATTGATGGGAGGAAGGCGGCATAAACACGACGGGTGCTCCTGGTCCATCTCAAATGAAAATCCAATTTCAAAAAAGGGCTTGTGGAGTTAAAGGGGGAAGAGAGAGAGAGAGAGAGAGAGAGAGAGGAGAAGAAGAAGAAGAAGAAGAAGAAGAGGAGAAAAAACAGCAAACAAAAAGAGGGCCAAAAAATCGTCTGGTGAAGATGAGCTGCAGCGAGACGCATTGCAAATCCTGAGGGCCTGAGGAGAGACAATGATCTTCAATTACCAGCTGTTCTGTTCTCAATTTTAGACAAGAGCAAAGGAAATGAAGAAAAGGAAGAAGAAGAAGGGGTGGGAGGAGAATGGGGGAAGAAAGGGGAGCAGCGAGGAAGTCTAGAAGAAGAAGAAGAAGAAGAAGGAGAGATAAACAGAGAGACAGAAGGTTATAATTTTATTCATCTTATCCCGCTGGAGCAGACACTTCTTCTGCCTGGACTCCCTCTCGTCCTGAGAGCCTCGCCGCCGACGCTCCATTTGCAGATCGTATCGTTTGTAAACACGCTTTCTTCTCGCCGCGTTCCGCCCGTCTGGCAGAAGGAGAGTTTTGTCATCAACCCCCTCCTCCTCCTCCCCCCCGATCGCTCCCTCGGCGTCGATCGTTTGCAATTCAAAACGGCTTTTCCCCGACAGATTTGTGTACACAAGACCGAGCAGAGACAGTAGCGGAGCGGAGTGGAGTCGGGGAAACAGACAGGAGGCCTGATTCAACATCCTGTTCCTCAGCGGCGAGCGTTGACGCGGCCGTCAGGAGAGCAAACACGAAACGGCTCGCTGGGTTCGCCACCTTCACTCACAGTCCATCAGATAAACACAAGTACTGCTTTCCTGTTGATGCTCTTTCTCCTCCTGTTGGAGAGGGAGTGAGATGAGAATTAAAGGGAAATTCCACCAAGTTCCACCGTCTCTCCCCGGCCTATAGCAGCTGGACGAGTTTAGTTTTACCCCTCGAGCCCGGTTGATGCAGCTGCATCACGTTCAGGGTGAGCCTCAGCTCCGTCTCGTCTCCATCCTGGCTCAAATGTCTGCAAGAAGGGTTTTACAGTTGGACTTTTTTTTCAGATCTTTTTTTTCGAACATTTTTTTCAGACATTTTTCAGACCTTTTTTTTAGACTTTTTTTTCGGACATTTTTTCAGATTTTTTTTCCAGACCTTTTTTTTTTAGACTGTTTTTGTCCGACATTTTTCAGATATTTTTTTTCGGACATTTTTTTCAGACATTTTTTCAGATATTTTTTTCAGATTTTTTTTTCAGACATTTTTTCAGACTTTTGTTTTCTGAAATTTTTTCAGACTTTTTTTTCAGACATTTTTCAGATTCTTTTTTTCGGACTTTTTCAGATTTTTTTTCAGATTTGTTTTTTCAGAAATGTTTTCAGATCTTTTCTTTCTGACATTTTTTCAGACTTTTTTTCCAGACCTTTTCTTTTTAGACTGTTTTTGTCCGACATTTTTCAGATATTTTTTTTCAGACATTTAGAGCTCTTTTGTCTGTATTTTATGTTTTACAGCTTAAAAACGTTTGCATGATCAATGTGGCAACAGATACTTGTGTCTGTACTTTACTTATTCTAGTTACTGTATTTTCTACAGAAAAGGTGAATACTGGAGGAGGAAAACTAGCATCTCTTCTCCTGCTTCAGAGACATTTGGAGGAGAACAGGAAAAAAACAATAGCAAGTTCTGGTGCTGTTGAAATCTTTTCTTTTTGAGTTTGGTTTGCAGTACGTCTTGCTTCTAGGAAGCATAAAGATCAGAAATAAATCAGGTTAATGTAGCCTTCTACTTAATATTTTGAACTGGTGACAATTATTGAATACAAGTTCATCCTGTAATAACTGCCCTGCCTAAAAGGAGAACAAAACACTCGAAAACCCCCAAAACTCAAAATGTTTAATATATTCAACACTAGACCTTTCCAGCACTAATATGATAATAATCATAAAGACAAAAGGCAAAGTACTAGAGGAAAAAGACTCACTCCATGAAGATAAAGAGCGAAGAATAGAGCTACAAGTCAAACGCACCGCTCACACGTACAGTATATATAATGTAATGTAGACCATTGAGCATACCTGCTACAGTTACATATCTATTGCTGGATTCAGTAGATCCAGACCATTCCAGCAAACCCTGATTGGTGTTTCTGGGACAATCCCAACCAAAGCTACCTTAAAGTACATGAATACATTCATCATAGGCCTTCATATTTGATATTTCCGCTTGGCATTTCTTTTATTTATGGGGGGGTGTCGCAATATCTGTCAATTTAACCACTTTTGCAGTAAAACATTTTTATACAAGAATCAATTTCATATTTAGGAGACCGAAGAGAATATAAAAAAACATTGTTGTGCTTTGTTGTAGGGGTATCTCAAAAACTAAAGCACTTTTAGGTGTCTTCCCTTTAGCCTAGTACACTGAATGCCCGGATGAATGTTGGAAAATAGTTATTTATATCTGCAACGTTTTTTTTAATGTTTTTGGCCACTTGGGGGCATTGATAATTTAAGTTTATAAGGTGTTAGTGTTAGCAAACAGTTTCTTATTTCCACATCCTGCAGCTGTAGAGGAACTTGATGATTCATTCGGAGTAATTTGTGTCCAATGTTCTCTCTTTTAGCTCTGATTTTGGTCGCCACCAACTCCTGAATGAAATATCTGTCTGTTTAGCTGCTAAATGCTCCACTATGTTCCCCAGCTAGTCTCTAACTGAGTCTGTGTGCTGTGTGCTGCTGAGCAGGTAGTGTACTGTGGCTTTTTTTCAGAAGAATCTCTGGGCCGGAGAGATAAACAATGAGCTGAAGTTCTGTTTAAACCTCGACATTTAGACGTAAATCACCAAATCATTGCTCAGTGGAATGTGTAGTTATTATCTTCTTCATCCTTTGAATAAATGTTTGTTTTACTTCTGCAAGTAGAAGCTGAAGAAGCCTACGAGAGACGAGGATTACTTTTCCAGCGGCGGCGACGCTACATATCTTCCTCTTTGTCTTTTAACGTGACGTATACCTCCAGAGACTGCGGCTAATCATCCTCCCTGTAAGCAGCTCTGCATCGTGGCTGATTAGATTCTCCCATCATCTCAGCATCTTGTTTCTCTCTGAGCTGGTCTCTCTGTTTCTCTTGTCATGTTTATTTTTTGCATCGCTTTGCATTCTCCCTGTCGTCTTTATGTTGCTAATGTATTCGCTGATTGAGTCACGCAGAACGCGGGCCGGAGCGGGAGCATTTGCCATGCTAATTGCTGGCAGATAAACAGCAGCGGTGCCCTTCCACCACAACAAGAAAGCTTTTTTTTGTTGTGGTGGAAGTGACTCCCGAGGTTCTGGCAGCTTCGTTACCTGAGAGAAGGTGGCACTGCATCCAAACAACAACAACAAAAGGCAGGAGGCATGAAAGCGGCTGTTTACCCCCCTGAAAGCTCACCGGGTCATCGGCGGCCTAATTAAACCGCCGAGTATTTTTAGATTTCTGAGATCCTGTCAGATTCGAAAGCCTCTGTTTGTTTATCTGCGCAGGAACAAATAAAAGTGTTTTAAGATTTATTGCCAACTGTCATGTTAGCTCTCCTCCTGTCCGCGGTGTGAAAGCGAGTCCTGCTGGGAAGCTTTACATCAAACGGCCCCTTTAGAAACACCTTTAATTACTCTCTGTCTCTCGCCCTCTGAAGTCCTCGCTGCGTTTGGCTGTCGGCTCGTCTCACTTTCTGTGGAGCCATCTGGATCTGATTCAAGCTCCTTCCTCCTGCCTCCACATCATCCTTCAGCACCGCATCCCGATCCGTCTCTCAAATTCAAATGAGCTTTAACTGGCACGACTGCTAAAGTTTATTTATATATCACCAAGTGCTTTCATAAGTCAATGAACACAGAGAGAGTACAGAGACCAGAAACAAACACAACATCAAGAAGGAGCTCTCTGGTGTTCAGATGCTGTTTAAACAGGTCACCTTCCTACCAGACCTGATGTCTGCAGGCCACATGCTTCAGTTAGCTCACATATAGGGAGAAGATGACCTCAGGGTTCAGCCTGGTCCGGTGCTGTGCTCACTGACAGCTGTTTACCTGGTTGGAGAAGTCAACAGGCCAATCAGAGCCTTGTAGGCAGGATGAAGAACGGGGACATCACCTTCCTGTGCTGGAGCCAGAATCAAAAAACGGTGTCAAACATGGATGAGATGGACGCAGCTGTACAGGTTCTGTTGACAGACGACGATCGACATGAATCCACTGACTGTCGACTGATCGGCGGGCGTATTGTGGATCTGGCTCCATGTTGGTAAAGGCCCTGACACACCAAGCTGACGGTCGGGCCGTCGGTGAGCGTCTGTTGCTCTAGTTTTTGCGGTGTGTCCCGCACCGTCGACTCTAGTCTGTTGAGTCGGCGGCGGAGCTCGTCGGCTTCCTGTTTCCCTTTTTGAATGATGAATACAGACTAGCACCGCCTGCTGGTGTGGAGAGTTATTTCCCCTGTCATCCCGAGGGTGTCGCCAACATGTTGAGGTTCACCGCCGTGCTGCTTCCCGGGTCACCACGAGAGAGAGCACGTCAGCTCTCCAGAAATACTGACACTTTTATCACATTCACTTCCCTTAAGTGAGGAATTCGGATAAACTGTCGATTTGTCTCCAATCTAACTGCTTCCAATGTTAATGATCAGGCGCCATCGGTGGTAATCATAGATATGGGTTTGAAGGGGCCTACTACCCCTACTAGTAGGTTCAGAAGGCCGTTATCATCTATTCACATCATAGACTATATATAAGAAGTGGACGTAGTCAATATGATGTCACTCTGTAAAGCCTTGAGTTTGTCATTTTGGCCATCTTCATCTTGGTATTATTTACTAAATGAGCATCATGCTGTATTGAAGAAGACTTGAAACTAGCGATTGAGACCATAAACTCATGTTTACAATGACTTTTACAACGTGGTAGGAGCAGTTTGTGTTTTCAGAGAATATTTGTTTTTCAAAATTATCTTTATTTTAATCAACAAAATAAAATCTGAATTTCTCCTCAGAAGATCCGAACCGCCCACAGTCTCGTTAGTTTGGTTGAGATTTTCCAATTCTTTCTAATCGGTTTGTATCATATTATTATTTTTCTATTGACTAAAGTCTTCATGGTTTAACATCCCTCCTGCACCCTGAATGATTCTTTTGTTATTTTTTTTTATCTTCCTTTCTTCAGCATTGATTTGATGATTACACATATTTAAAAAAATACGGAACGTTTTTTTTCTCCCTGCAGTTATTACCAGATGTTGTTTTCCAAACCAAGGAAAGGTTATTTAGACATTTTTTAATTTTATTATTATAATCTTCATACCACTGGGAGATATTTAATATTTTTTTCTCCTCTTGGTTAAATAGTTTTTTTCCCTCATTAAACTATTTTCACATTAAGCCTTTTAGATATTATTTTTTTCCCATTTGGAGATAAACGTTACAGATCACTTGAACCAAACACAGACGACGCTAATTAAGTATACTTTAATTTTCTCTTATTCTCTTGTAACATGGCAGGTTTTCCCATAATTATTTCTCCCTGTTTCCCTTTGTCGGTGCGTTTTATCTCTCTATCCCCCCCCCCCCGCCTCCCTCTCTCTCTCTCTCTGTCATCTCCACTGCTCGCTCCACCAGGTGACCCGGGAGACCCAGCTATTTTAAATTGATTCTTTCTTTTTTATGTCGCCGCATTAAATTGAAACCAATCCCCAAATGCTTAAAAGCTCAAACTGCAACCTGACTTCCTGCCTGTCCTCCCCCCCTCCCCCATCTGTACTGAGAGGGAGAGGAGAAGCAGCGGGGGGGATGGAGGATGGAGGGGGGGACCAGGAGGGAGGGTGGGGGTTGTTTGACGGCAGCTCTCACACAATGAAGCGACAGGGTTCGTTTCGTCTTCGGAGGATTTGGTAAATCCGGAACTGTGTCGAGCAGCTTTAGACAGAAAGGGAAGGCCCGCCGGAGCAGAACCGCCGAGCATGACAACCAGCTTTATTTTATGTCATTGTATTCAAATTTACTACATCCCCAACACTTATCACCCCCCTCCTCAGCACACACAGGCCCACTTTGAAGACGGATCACCGTGGAGAAAGAACATATTTTCCCCTTTTTCCCAAAGTCAGATTGGCACAAATTGAAGCAGAGAAACTTTTTATGTGTGTCAGCGCAGCACAATGGGGAGCACGCTGTAAGAAATGGACACCTTAAGCCGGCAGAGTCTACGACAGAGAGCGGCAAAACCTTTCTCTCTATGTTTAATACGTACAAGGAAGTTGCAAATGAAGCAATTAAAGAGGATCTCTCACTAATTTTACTCATCAAGACCAGTTCACCGGCCATGTTTGTTGCTACTCAGCCTTTAAAAAACCTCAATTCATAAGAGAAAGTCGACTTTACAGACTGGAGGTGTGGAGTTTGAAAAATGTGGCTCTATGGGTTTAATTAAATGAATGAAAAGTTGCATTATGGGAAATGCAGCATCCAGTGTTTGAGGAGCTTTGACTGTACGAGAGATCTCAGCCTCGGCTGCATCAACTTCATTTCTCTGCCTCCATGCCGGCGACAGTTGTGGCCAGAGGATTATGTTTTCGGGTTGTCCGTCTGTACGTCCCCTTCACGGACAAACATCCAACCGGACTGGAGGATGGACTGATTAGATTTTGGTGCTCAAAGGTCAGAGGTCACTGTGACGTCACACTAAACACATTTTATCCACAACTCAAGAATTCATCTGATTATTAAGACTATTTCATACAAAATAGGATCAAATTACGAAGTGATGACATTCTGGACAAACATGGATGTAAACTGTAACTTGACTGGTTGGCGGAGGCGTACAATAATAATACTACTAATAATAATAAACTTTATTTCTATAGTACCTTTCAAAACTACAGTTACATGGTTCTTCACAAACTGTATTTAAAAGAACATCATACACGGAAAATGCAATAAAAACAGGGATTTTAAGAGGTGGTCAAACATAGAGAAATAAAAGTAAAATGTAGAAGAACAACATTAAAAACATTTTTTTTTAAAAAGACATGCAAATGTGTGTACAGGTGAGTTTTTAAAAGCTTCCATAGCGTTGGAGCTAAAAGGGTAAAAGCATGGAACCCCCTTTGTTTTAACAACCATGAGGCAATAATCTAGTTTTTAATCTGTCGCTCCCACATCCCAATACTAAACAAGACAAAACAAGAAGACACAAATGTCCATCTTAGAGCTGCAGTTATCAGTATTTGTATATTAATTTTGGATCAAATGTGAGAGAGGATTCCTGAAAACACAGAAGCTGCACCGGAAACAGATCATCTTTAATGCATTGGATAGTTATTTTAAAGTTAATATAATCATGTCATGTTTTTTACAGTGTGTAGTGTTGCCCTTTGGAACAGCTCAGTGGGCTCTTTCTGCCCACACAGACGCCTCAGTGTGATTCATACATGTTCAACACATATTCACCACAGCTAGCGTAGCTGGAGTTGAGTGGGATAGAAAGGCCACATCGACACCCCCACCTCCCCTTTAAACACCCTCTGGGATGTGGTCCAACACGTTTAATTAAAGCGTCCAGCATCCATGTCCGCCACGCTGGGCCCAAAAACAATAAAGGTGTCCAATAAAATCAGGTGGAGGCAGACGCCAGCGACGCGGCAGCGTTGAGATCCGCTGACACTCCGAGAGTTTCTCTGCAAACACACGAGTGATGAGTGAGAGTCTGTCTTTACGGGGAGAGCGAGGCGATGAGGACGACCCTGCAGGAATGCTTTTAGCTGCCAGACTTTTCTCTTGTTACCACCCTCTCTAACACAGGCGAGGACAATGGAGCCGAGTCCTGCAGGACACACTCAAAGAAGACATTTTTATCTCTCCCTGAAAAAAAGAAAACCCCTTCAACAACGCCTCCTGGTAAAAGCACCCTTCAGGCTTTGTGTTGCTGTGAGGACAGAAAAGCCTGTAATCTAAAAAAAACTGCACTCATGATTACAGTGTTTGAGTTGTGCTGTGTGGAAGTTACCTGCTGAGCTCCACCTCCCCCGTATTTAAGTCCAGGTGGGAGGGATCTGACCCGTCACCTCCGCCTGGAGCTGCAGGACTGGATGAGGGAAAAAACAAACAGGCGTCCTCGTCTTTGTCCTCATCTTTGTCCTCATCTTTGTCCTCATCTTTGTCCTCATCTCGTCGGAGGACGAGCTGTGAGAAATCATGATGGTGCAAATAATGAAGTAACATTAACATCTTCTCTCCAAGCTGTTTGGTATTCAGTCACTTGGTTTTCAGTCAGTGTGTCCAAGGACCAGCGACCAATCTCACAATATAAACTGAGCTTTATAGTGAAAGGGCGGCTCTTTATTGCAGGAAATGACTCATTCAGGTGTTAATTAAATGACAAAATGTCCTGTCATACCTCCAACCTCTGTCACTAATCTTGCACCCCGATTTTTGACTGTAACTAGGCGCCCATGCCTCTTGGTTGGAAAGACGTGATGCATGAATTACTTCCTAAAAAAGTACAAAAAAATATGTGATCTGAAGTTTAAAGGGATAATTAGACTCAATCCAAACAAACCCAAGCAGACACCAACACTGACAGCAGCACAATGACTCTGGACATCTGGACATGTGGACATGTGGACATCTGTCCCTGGAGTTGGGGATGTAGAGAGAAAGTCACTTCATCCATGTTTTTAGCAGAATGGCCAGGATTTATATCTAACAATAATAACATTTTACACTCACTTCAGAACTTTTACAGACAGAAAACTTGAAGAGCAACGAAGCAGCGACAGTAACTCCACTGGACTGGAGTCTGTGGGTCTGTCTGACCGGGGGATCGGAGCCCAGACAGGTTTGGTTACTTTGGTCAAGCTGCTCTCAAACACTGTTCGTAGTTATACCTACGGAGAGTGATGCACTGTAATTGTGGACCAGGGAGTATTAATAGCGGCGTGTAGGTTTCACACGGGACATGAATGGCGGTCTGGAGACCGTATGAGGATACGATGCTTTGGTTCAGTGGGAAACTTCAAAGACCATCGTGCTGCACATATCAATCCCAGTTAAAAACGGGGAAAAGACATTATAAGTTTGATCTTGTTATGAGCTGATAGCGCTGCATCCCCCACTCCCCCCTCACCCTTACTCAGCAGCATGAGGCTTCACCAATTATAGAGCAACCGCCGAGGCCCAGCTAACTTTTGGAGTCTGATGCATTATTATTTATGATTAAAAATCTGAATTGTATCTGTTTTTATCTCAAAACGTTGTACTTTAAAAGAGCCAAACGATAATGATCACCGTCGCCCCGTCTCCCACCGTCGCTGTCCGTGGTTCTGAAACGGAGCGGAGGAGATCGATAGACAGAACACCTCACTTGGTTCGGTTTATTTAGCGTTTCTGAGGCGTGGTTAAATCAATGAATGTTATTTTGCTCAGATGTGTTCAGGTGGGAAACCTCCGGGTCTAGAAAGTGAAGCTGATGCTGAAGAGCTTTAAACCTGCATCCTCTCTACCAGCCAGCAGGGGGCGACTCCTCTGGTTGTATAGAAGTCTCTGAGAAAATGAGCCTACTTCTCTCTTTATTTATTCCCTCAGTAAACATTGTAATCATGAGTTTATGGTCTCAATCTCTAGTTTCAAGTCTTCTTCAATACAGCATGATGTTCATTTAGTAAATGATGGTCCCATTTAGAGTCAGATAGACCATAAAGCAGGGGATGCTTTAGGGCGGGGCTACCTGGTGACTGACAGGTCGCTACCACGGCGTTGTCCGGTCTGGGAGTTGTCTAACAACTTTAACCCTTTCACAGCATGTTTTCACTTCATCAAAGTTAATTATAACCTTTTGTGGTCACCTAAAAATGTCTTCAGTTGTACTTAGCTCCACCATCTCGTGCCCTTTCTGAAAACCAAGCTGGCGACGGACTAAAACTAAGATCACCTTGAATTTTGCACTAAAGGTTGAACTTTAAGACTCAACTAACACCAAACTGTCCGCTGATGTTTCTGTATGTTCTGTTTGTGCATTAAAGGAAATAAATCAGCTGTTTTTATTCGTATTATTGTAAAGAAATGAAGGTTTTCTATTGCATGACGTCGCCCTGCTGGTGAATGAGGGCGCTGCATCCTGACAGGAATCAGCCACTATGACCAGACGAGACTTTAACTTCTGATAATTGGTAAATGTTACTGAAACTTCTTCTTCTCGGTAAAAGAACATTTTGAATGCAGGACTTTCACTTTTAATGGAGCTCTATATCCCAAAGTGGTATTGATACTTTACCTGAAGGATTTAAATTCCTCTTCCACCTCTGCTCCTTATTACCGTCACCCAGTCAGCGGCTCCATCTGGCCTCCCGGAGACGGTGTACGGGACGGAGAAATCTCCACGGGTCTGATTTCACTGTTAGCTGGAGCTTTAATGATCCCCGCGGGGAATTAGAGAGGAGAGAGAGAGAGAGAGAGAGAGAGAGAGAGAGGAACCTAGCTGTGGGAAGTCGATGTTGGATTCAACCTGCAGCGGGTGGTCCATCCAGCGAGCAGCCAGAGAGGACGAGTTACAGTGGAGAGGTTGTCGGTTCAACGCCAGACTGTGACGAGAGGCGGCGCGCTGCCAGTGGCGACGGTGATATTCAACATTGATTTCTACTGGTGTTTAACATTTCTTAATACGTTGGATTTAGTATTTATTTAAAGGATGAACATATGAACACGTCACCTACGAACCCTTTAATAATAAATTATAAAACTATTTATACAGCACTTTTCAAAAACAAGTGATTAAATGATTTACACTAAACACAAAGCCAAGAAAAGCTGACATCATTTATGGTTTTTATCTTAATGCTTCAAAATATTATATATATCATTATTATTTATATATATATATATACTGTATATATATATATATATATATATATATATATATATATTATTATTTTTATAATGTATACATCTCTTCTGTGTATATTTGATGTATATTATATCAATTACTCATACATATATACAAATATATAATAAAAATATATGAAATTATATTATTTAATAAAAAATACAAAAATCAAAAGAGTTTTATTTTCAAATCTTCACAATTATATTTGTTATGATGATATTTGTAGTAGTAGTAGTAGTAGTGGTTATGGCACATATTTCACAGCATTATATTGTAAATATCAAATATTACAATAATATTTACATTAACTTCTATAATTACATCACATATTCCCTTTATTCTACTGTATATGTATGTATTAATTAAATTAACAACATTTTTATAGGGGTTTTCCAATTATAACAAACATTACATATTAATGAAATGTCGGTCTCGGCAGCAAATACAGTACACCGTCAAATAACATCAAATACCATCAAATAATCATGCAAGTAATTAAAAACCATAGTAATTAAAACAGAGGGGAATATGCAGATATAACAGTAATTACAACGTAGATTATAAAGGACACATGGACGACTAGGCGTAATTATCTTATTCCAGTTGTCCCTGTTTACCCTGACCTCTATTTATATTTATTATTTAAAGCAAATATATTATTCTACTTCAAAACGGCTTTCAGAGTCGCACCGCTGGACTAATTATTATGCACGTACATATTTGCTGGGTTCATGAATCTGAACAATATTATTATCCTGATCCAGTCTTTACACTGTTTATGTGCTTTTAGTGACATGTGAGGTGCTTATAAGGTGAGTCATTAAAACCTAAACAAACACACACACACACACACAGCTATGTCACTGTGTGTGTGTGTGTGTGTGTGTGTGTGTGTGTGTGTGTGTGTGTGTGTGTGTGTGTGTAATTAGTCCTCGTGGATTCACTGTTTCCGTGTCGGAGTCGTCCACATAAAGCCACCTTAATCTCCCGCTGAGTGTTGACTGATGTCTGAATCATGATGGAGCTCTCTAAGCCGTCCTGTCAGCACAAGAGGAAGAGGTGTGTGTGTGCGTGCGTTTGTGTGCATGTGTGCCTGTGTGTGTGTGTAACACCTCGACATAAAGCCTCCTCTCCATGATGGTGTGAAGATACACTCTGTTAATCTCTAGCAGCTTGTTTTCAAGACTTCAGCAAATGGCACCCAAACACAGGGTGAATGCACACACACACACACAAACACACACACATGCACACACACACACACACACACACACACACACACACGCACAGCACGTGCACACTCAGACAGACAATTATGTAAATGTGTTCATGAGTGTAAAAAGAGCACAAAAAGGCAGATATGCTGACACATGACAAAACACAAACCCTCCTCATCCATCTTCACTTCCTCTTCCTCCTCCGGTGCATTCAGGTGATGCTTGTCGACTTGTAAATCCAAACACCATCGGTACATTTCATAATTCACAAGTTCAAAAGTTCTAATGAATATTTTTTTATCACATTATTAACAACTGGTAAATACAAAGCTAAGAATGTTAATTAATAAATAAACAAGCCAACTAGTCTCTCTCTCTCTTTAATTCAATTTAACTCCAGTTGTGATCAATTTAAAGACTGTTACGGGTGTTGTAGTCATGGTAACCGTTGTGGTGACTGTGGTTCATTTTAATTTAAACCTGATGCAATTTTCTTATTTAATGCAGCTGAAAACATGACAGCATTTCCCCCCCATCTTCTCTCCTGACGGCTGGACGGAGAAGTCAGCATCAACTTCAGCCCTGCAGGCAAAACTAACTCCTCCCGACCACGAAGCAGAAATGTTGAACACGTGTTTATCATGTGATTATCTGTGCATGATTAAACTCCACGCCTGTTAAAGGCATTCATTTCACCATTACCGAGATTAACAATGAACATTCATGCTCAACATACCAACTGTTTTGCTCTTCTCAGTAATTCTGTCTGCTGGAATGTCAATCTGTCAATTAGATTTCAGGGCAAACATCAATATATCAGGAACAGGAAATTATGGATATCTATAAGACTTCTCATGGAAACCCGGCCTGTAGTTTCGGACATACTTTGTCCTGAACACATTCTCATTACCAACTCGTTCAGACAGCAGCCCTACACTTCAAACTATGACGCTCTACGTACCTGTCTAGTGTCAGTTTTGGACGTGTCGGGGACGATGTGTCAGTTTCTGCTTGTTACATGCAGAGTGTCTTTCAAAATAAACTTCCAACGTAGGTTTTCTAAGTTTTTAGGTTTACTCACAAAACAAAACTACTTGGTTAGGTTGAGGAAGATATGGTGGTTTGGGTTCAAATAAGTAGGTTTGCTACGTTAATAAAGTACGGAAGTTCACTTAACTTCACTCATCTTCAACCTCTTATCCGGGTCGGGTCGCGGGGGCAACAGCTCCAGCAGGGGACCCAAACTTTCCTTTCCCGGGCCACATTAAGCAGCTCTGACTGGGGGATCCCGAGGCGTTCCCAGGCCAGTGTGGAGATATAATCTCTCATAATAATAATAATAATGTAATTTAATGATGGTAAATGTGGTGATTAAACAGCTTTAATGTACAGATGTTGGTATCAGCTTCTAGAGAACTGTACTGGTGGAGCTGCGACAGCATGAAGGAACGCTCCCAGTGTCTGCGGCGATACCGGTAATAGAGTCGGCTCGTCGGACAGACAGGACAGGATAATGGTTCGATAAAGATTACAAAGAGGAGGGGAGTCGGAGGACACCCCCGTCTCGCTCCACAGCTGAGCACAAAAGGATATTTGGCCGAGAGTGATTACAGAAGCTCATGGAAAGTCACGGAGGGTTTGAATTCAGCAGGTGAAGCCCAGTCCGAACGCCGCCGTCCAGTAAATCTTTATTATCTCTGAAAGGCAATTTGTTTTACAGCCGCTGGTCAATTAAGATCAAAAGCAGCAACATAAGGACCGGGGCAGCCAGCGGCATGCTCACAGAGGATCAGCAGCTCATGGTCACACATACCTTTTTGAACATTGGTGAACTTTCAGGTGAATATCGCCTCAGGTGAATGAGTGACCGTGCCCTGAGGAAGAGGACGAGGAAGCCTGCTTCTACTCAGTTTGCTCAAGTAGCTCCCGGGTGCTTCACAGCAGCCCACTGCTCCTAATGCTGAGGATGGGTTAAATGCAGAGGTCACATTGTATGTATGTACGTATATGATGATTCTAATAAAGTTTAATATTTTGCACTCTCATTTTAAATTTGAATAATAAATGCCAAGAGCAAGGTGATAGGTCTCTTAGGCACATGGATTTTGTGGACTTCTCCATGTGCACCTTCTGTCTCGGTTCATGTATGAGCTGCAGCGCAGCGTGCAAAACGTCTGGGTGAAGGTGATATAGATCAGCGGGTGGTGATTAATAAATACTCGCCATACTCACCTGTCACATTACTCGTCTCATAGTTGAAAAAGAGGCTACGATGCACCTCGGTAACCGGATGTCTCCTTTGTAAAAAAAAGCAGAATATTGAGTTATAACCGACCAGTTTGGTGCAAAACGAGTAACGTAACTTATTACTTTTGATACCAATAAGTAACCAATATTATGACTTTTCAAAGGAGTATTAAGCAAAACATGACTTATTATTGCTTATAATCCCTACTCTTCCACCCGGACGACAATAGAGATACAACAACTGTCGTTTCCCAGGGGAAGAGAGCAGTCTATGCTCGCCACAGCGTGCAGCGCCCAAAGTTGGGCTTTGCCCGATGCAGCGAAAAAGCCGTCGTGGCGCCGCGCAAGCCGTTAGAAATAACGTGTTTCAGAGCGTAGTGGTGGCGTTGTTGCGTTGTGTCTGAAAGGACCTTCAGTGAAAGAGAGACGGAGAGAACTAAGAGAAAGAAATCCTCAAGCTGGAGCAAAAACTGAATAAAAACTGATCAATATTAGTTTATGCCAGAGATTCACACCAGAGGGGAGAGTAGTCCGTTTTCTTTCCTGGGAGTTAAAGGTAAAATCAAAAGTGTAACATGCTGCGGGTTCTCGGACTGAAGTACATAATTTGTCCGCGTGATCGAAGGTTGCAGCTGCTGATGGTTTTAGGAGTCAGTAGAGAGCAGAGAAAAGGAGCTGGTTGGTGTAATACGGCCTTATAAAGAAACATTTACCATTCTACGGTTGTATAAAGACAACCCGACTTTCTCATTCAATCTACAATGACGTGTGCAGAAACCTGAGTCAAAGTGCGATGTATTGAATCCAACATTTTCAAAGAAGATGAATAATTTAATTTTTTTTTTTCTTTCTAGCAAAAGAAAAACTGATTCTTTAATAGAAAGTCAACTTTTTCTGTAAGACACTCAGTATGATGTTTAAAAGACAGATTGTCAGGTAGACTCATTATTTAAAGTAGCAATCGATAAACACCATCAGCTGTCTCATTTGACCTTGAGAAACACATCCTGTCAACATTTAGTCTCCTCAACTCACAGAAAGCACATCTCCCTTACTGTTTCTTTTATTCTAATTTCTTTGTCTGAATGATAAGACGTCTGTGAAGCCGTGTCTCATTGTGCAATAAACCTTGAATCGTACAAAACTCACAAATTACAAGTGTAAAAGATGAGAGTATTTGTGCGTGTTGCATGTCGTCACGGCTGTGTGCAGTTTGTGGTGCTCAAACATCAGCAGGGAAGTTTTGGGTGCTAATAAGAAAGTAAAAAGTGTATCTTAGAAGTTGCAGAGCAGAAACGTCTCACCTGTCAACAAACTAATGTACACCTGCAACATCAATATCACTTCACAGAGACACAATAAGTGACTTTATTATATGTCTATTCCCACCTGTGCTCTGGCAGACTTTGCTCTATAGAGTAAACGGTATATACTGCAGAACAATGCGTCATCTCCTTCCTCCTCTGTTCTCTCTCTGTGTTCGTCTATTGTTCTGCTGATCAGTGGCGTCTTTCACCACGCTGATTTCGTTTTTCTGCATCAGGGCTATTCTCATTTATTCCTTTGCTTTGTCATTTACTGCATGCTTCTCTCCTCTCTCTTCCACCACGCTGCGTTCTCTTGTCATTTGGCTTCCTTATCAGGCTCGGCAGCGGCCGTCGCTTGTCATCAGAGTTTTGAAGTTTCTCTCGCTTTCATTTATAGTGCGAGGCGTGATGTTGTTTTCATATCTCTCCTGCGCAAATTTGTAATTTTCTTCTCTCAGTTTGTCATCACGTTTTATCACTTCTTTTTTCTTATCACTGTACAAATCAACTCAACCAATTTCAAATGGATCAGTGGGTTGTGTTTTTTTTTCCTTCTTCCCCATCAGAGAATCTGAAGGCACCTGGATGATAAGGTTTGACTAAAATACTCACTCATTACTACAGCGAAGTTAAATGAGCTGATCACAGAAAAACATCCCAGCGTGTCACATCCAGTCTGTGAGCGGCAGGAGGACTTTCAGTTCAACCACTGATTCAGAACCAAACTATACAATTGTGCCAAATTAGCTATTAGGAGTTCCTGTAAGCAATCTCTTCGTGGATGTACAGACAACTATCAGTGGATGACTGTGGTGGTGAAGAAAACAGAAAAACGTGATGATACTCTGGCAAGTTCTGGATTTACAAAGGGGGACTGACCATTACTACGAAACCATTCGTCCATTTGTCCAGCAGCCCGTTATCCCGCCCGTTGTTCCTGAGGCCCATTGCTTCCAAAATACACACACATCAAACCTTCCTGATTTTATCTTTCTTACTGGAGGAGGCATGACATCGCCACTCTGCCTCTTGTTACTGGGTGAGCTCCTTTTGAGAAGTGCTGATGAGCGGCGAGGGAGGAGCATGCCTCTTGAATGGAGGGAAAACATTTGCTGGCAGGAGGAGGACTTTAAACAAAAGCCAGGATCTGTCAGAGCGATCCATGTTTAGTGTTTCATTAATCATTGACGAGAGAACGATGCCACAGAGAAACAAAATGATACCAAAAATCACCTGCCGACTGCTCGGCTGTGCTTTATTCAGTCATGGAGCTCTCCAAGTCACTGCATGTTCTACAACACTGTCCGGCAAATTTTTCAGAATAAAAGCCTCATGTTAACAAATGAAGGAGTTCTACATGTTAGCAGCGCGTGGCGGCTGTGTTACCTGTTGTTTTTTATTTCGGCATCCGTGTTAACAGATAAGAGCAGCCACACTGCCCGCATTTCAGCTGCGTCTCTTCTAGAGATTCGAGGTCTCGCCTATTTTATTTTTACCGCGAGCCACACGGTTCACAGCAACAATAGACAGTGAAGGTGATCTATTGACTGTATATTAACATCATATTAGCAACATTAGTACAGTTTCACTGTCTAGACATCTATAGAATATGTTACAGACATGGCAAAAAGTAAAGAATTATTTTTAAATCAACACTTCCTGATTTTATTTCAAAATAAAAGTCCTCAAGGTTTTTTTTTCTGTGGACAGAATTCCTTCATTTGTTAACACAAGGCTTTTAATGGTGGATTATTAGGCAGCTCACAGGGGCAGTGTGTCCCCGCCGTAAAGCAGTCAGAGGCAGAGTAGGACGGGTCACGCCTTCACCATGTTGGGAAGAAAAGTATTGAGACCGGGAGGGTCCGATGGCGTCATCCATATCCACATAATAATGAGCCATGTGTTTCTGTTTGTTGCAGGGAATGTGTGTATTTTTGGAGCGATGGGCCTTTGGGATAAGGAGCGTTTGTTTTCGGGATAACGGGCCGTCAGACAAATGGGCTTTCAGTCCAATGGGACAATTTTCGGACTATTGGGTTTCGCATTAATGAGCCTTCTGACTAATGGCATGACACCTTAGAGGGAGCATCTTTTTATTGTGACTACTATGCAGATTTATAGACATTTATTTTGAATGGACATTGGAGGTAATTATATGCTATTGACTGCTGGACTGTTCTCGTTCACTTATCTTTGGCCATGAAGTGTAAGTCCACCTAAACCACTTTGACGAAGCCCAACTACACTGATGCAAGTAAAGACTACAAAAATGAGTTTATCAATAAAGACATTGATGCCTTTTCTTTGGCGTTTACTGTTAAAATCTGATGTCCATATGAGCCTGGAGCTGCTGCAGATACACAATAGGAAGAGTTCAGACTCTTCAGTCCCGTCTTTAATATTTTCCTATCAGAGCCTGTTCTGTGTGTGTGTGTGTGTGTGTGTGTGTGTGTGTGTGTGTGTGTGTGTGTGTGTGTGTGTGCGTGCGTGTGTATGCGTGTGTGTGTGTGTGTGTGTGTGGATGCCGACATGTGAAATTAAAAGGATTCGGCGAGCGCTGCACCAAATGAAATGACACACATGAGGAATCTGGAAAAGAAAGAAAGAAATGAGCTGATGCACCAGAAAAGAATAAAAGGGTGAGCCGACGCCGCTCGGCCTCAAACAGAGGAGATGTTTGAGAGACCCGGCTCTCATTTAGAACAAATTTAACAGAGTCATCCCGGGAGGTTGTCATGGTGAAGCCTTTGTTCGTTAGAGTTTGTCTCTCTGTCTATTGTGTCAGCGAAAAAATGCTTGACGTCCTTCCAGGTCGCTGTGTTTTCTGTCTTATTACGTTTTTTTTAAGCACCAACTTTCTCTCTTAGTTTTGGATTTCGCAGCGTGGAGTCGGCCCTGCTCTCGTTTCTGCACAGCGGTCGGCGAACGCGGCGCTGCGGGATGATTCTGGGGTATTTTGGGGATGTGTTAGGGCGGCGGACGCCCCGAGAGGATGTGACATGTTTGTTCCTGAGGCCTTCAAAGACAACAGGTCATCATAAAGAGAACACGCCGGACCTGAGTTTACTGTGCACTTTGCTGCGCGTCCTACACTGTCCCCTATTACATGTGTGTCAGCACAAGGGCGGGACTTTAACTGGGGATGGTGACAACTTTGAAAGTTCCAGTTTTTGTCCCGTTGACTTTTTAAAGTTTTAAAGTTTAGCTCAGTAGTGACCCCTCGCTGTAGAGCCGTCATAATCCAGAGGACACACAACCCTGAACTGATAGAAATACAGATACACTGACTTCATTGTATTTCCTTCTCATGCTACATCTTTGGCAGCTCCGCCTCTCTTACTGTCATCGGCAGACCAAGGCCTCATCCTGAACCTTTACTATCTAACCTGAACCTTAACAGAGACATCTGATTGGAGGAATATGTTCTCTGCACCAACTGATACTGTTCAGGGTAAAAAACAAAAAATGACAAAATGATGTAAACTCGTCTCACATGCTATGAAATGTTGATTAGATTGTGCTGTTGATGGACACTATTGTCCCACAATGCACAAAGCAGCAATACTGTGAAACTAATGTTGTTGAAAAAGCTTTAAGGTCTGTAGTACAAAGAAAAGCTTTCTCTTTGTTGAATTGAATCGGTGTTGTCACTCTAAAACCACGCGTTTCTTGTATAATAATTACTAATCCGATTATAGTATACAATTAGTATGTAGTGTGGAATTGAGACACAGCAAAAAATATCATCGACTGTATAAGAAGTGGACGTAGTCACCGTGACATCACCCGTTTGTGGACTACGGTTTTGAAGCTTTGAGTTCGGCATTTTGGCCGTCGCCATCTTGGTTTCTTTGGAACCAGAAGTGACGGGGGAGAGGGCGGAGCTTAACACAACTGAACGCTGAGTAAAACATCTTTAGGTGAATGAATGAGAATGAAAATGTGTAGGCCCCGACACAGCAAGACAACGGTCGGCCATCGGACAGTTTGGGGCCGTCGGTGAGCATCTGTCGGCTCTAGTTCGTTGGCTCTAGTCTGCCCGTCTCGGGGGCTTTTGGCCCGATTCAGCATGTTAACGTGTCGACATGTCGACGGCGGACCTCGTCGGTGAGAGAAATCACTCTGATTGGCTGTTCGGCTTAAACGAATCAGTGCACGAGAAGAGAAATGGAAGAAAGGAAAGCAAGCCAACGAGTAAAGTCAAGAACACAGAAGACTCTTCTCATCGTTCATCTTCATCTCATCTGATCGGTCCAGATATTTTCACAACAACATGAACATCTGGAATGAAGCCAAGTGGTGAGTGAGAGTGCTGTGAAAACGCTGCTTTGTTTCATGTACGCATGATAACAACGGCTTGTATATCCGCCGTCTTCCGGTTTCTCCTATCGTATGATGGATACAGACTACCACCACCTGCTGATGTGGAGAGTTATTTCCTCTCACGCAGGCGCAGAACGTACGAGCTAACTGGCCGTCGGCTGTCGTCTTTGCAGTGTCCTGCAACTTGTCAGCCAAGACAAAGGCAACGTGAGGCGATACAACAGTCGGCCTCCATCGCCGCTAGTTCTCTGATGTGGGCTTGGTGTGTCTGGTCCAGCCTCGCCGGCAGCTGTAGCTCAGTGGGTTCCTTTAACCGCAAGATTGGTGTTTCGATCCCTGTCGATCCTCCTGCTGTCTGCCTCTCAAAGTGTCCTCGAACGAGACGCTGAACCCTAAGTTGCTCTCCGGGCGCTTCAAAGCAGCTCACTGCTCCTAAAATCCTTAGGATGGGTTCAATGCAGAGGTCACATTTCATGTATGTTACCGTATGTATGTATATGACGAAGCTAATGAAGTTTAAGAATGAAAGTTTAAGGCCCTTCTGCATCGGCTTCACTTTTCAGACTGATGTGACATCATGTTAATGTCTGATGACATCATGTTAATGTCTGATGACATCATGTTAATGTCTGATGACATCATGTTAAAGTCTGATGACATATTAATGTCTGATGACATCATGTTAATGTCTGATCACATCATGTTAATGTCTGATGACATATTAAAGTCTGATGACATCATGTTAATGTCTGATGACATCATGTTAAAGTCTGATGACATCATGTTAAAGTCTGATGACATCATGTTAATGTCTGATGACATCATGTTAATGTCTGATGACATCATGTTAATGTCTGATGACATCATGTTAAAGTCTGATGACATCATGTTAAAGTCTGATGACATCATGTTAATGTCTGATGACATCATGTTAATGTCTGATGACATCATGTTAATGTCTGATGACATCATGTTAATGTCTGATGACATCATGTTAAAATCTGATGACATCATGTTAATGTCTGATGACATCATGTTAATGTCTGATGACATCATGTTAATGTCTGATGACATCATGTTAATGTCTGATGACATCATGTTAATGTCTGATGACATCATGTTAATGTCTGATGACCGGCTGGATGAAATAAGTTGCTCCTACATTTCCATGTGCTGACTCAGCAGCGACTACTACAGATTTTTCCTGACATCTTGTTAACGCAGGTTACGCTTCGTTCATTGACAAGCATTTTTTCATGTAAATTGTTGCACATGATTATTGGGAGTTGTTTTTCCTTTTTAAATGTGATTTTTAAAGTTTCTTTAGAAGCATTTCTATCCTGAAAACAGGCAGTTCGGTGTGCATGTCAATCATCTGGATGGTCTGGCCAAGTTGAAATCTCAAGCTGATTGAATCTGTTGTGAGATGGCAACAGAATAAAAGATAATGAGGAGTTTTATTTATTCTTCTGTTGGTGTTCTATTCCTCCTGTCATTGATTCTTTAGTACATTCTAGTTTCAGGCACTGCAGCGTCTTCTTTCATCAGAGAGAACATGCTCTTATAAAGCAGATATTCCTCTGGGTTTGCAGCTGGTTGGTTGTTTGTTTAGCAGTGAATTCATGGTAACCAGCTGAGGAGAATCTAACGCTGCCCCCCCCCCCCACATCCTGCTGAGCTAATGTCTGTCTATCCTGGTCTGAAATTTACTGCGCTCACCGTCCTATACTGCGAAAAGAAAAGTCGTGCGAGCCGAGAGAATTGAGGTATCCATTCCGACGACAGTTTTACAGCGGCTAAGTTCACTTAGCATTAAATCCTCCTCCTCCTGACTGAAGACTAACCTTGTTTTCAGACCAAAAGCAGGCAGGAGAGAGGCAAAAAGGCACGCTTAAATTTAGTGTTTAATTTGGTTAATATCGTCGGCTCACTCTGTAAATTTACTGCAGCCCTCAATTTGAATTAGACTGCGGTGAACAGTCAGTGAGGAGTGGACACTAATGCAAATGCACGAGCGCCGGTCGATATTGCTGTGTTTGCTTTTCTGCCCTGTTTACCCAGAGAGAGAGTGTGTGTGTGTGTGTGTGTGTGTGTGTGTGTGTGTGTGTGTGTGTGTGTGTGTGTGTGTGTGTGTGTGTGTGTGTGCGTGCGTGCGTGCGTGCGTGCGTGCGTGCGTGCGTGCGTGCGTGTGCATGCTAATGGATCACAGTGAAATATAAAAGAAAATGTAGAAAGCTATTCGACACATTCCACATGCCGCACGCAGCTCGTTTACAAAAGCAAATGAATACAAGACACACGGCTCATTTGGGAGAGAACATGAATACCAGAGCGCCGGAGTGTTCAGTCAATAAAGAAACTTTTAGTCGATGTGTCTGTCGATGTGCTGCACATTCCTCCTCTGGAATGCACGGCGTTTCTGTTGGAGTCAATGTGTGATATAACAGGTGACTGTATACTGTTGTGATTTCTCTGTGCGGGTGAACCTTGAAGCATTCATCCAATATGAATATCAATGTGAATGAATAACTGTCAGGGCCGGAGCTGCAGTGTTAAACACAAGCAGACCAGACTGGACGTGTTATTATGTCCTCTTATAAAGGTTGACGTTAAAAACACTCCCACCGTGAAATCTCTCTCATTTGAAGAGTCTGTGATTGATCCGTCTCACTTCTCAAATTCAACGTTAAATATTTGTCAGTTATAAAAACACATTGATGATTGTAGCTCCTCCGTCTTCAGAGTCGACTGAGACAAAGAGTCCATTAATCAGCTGGTCAACAGGAAGTAGACAGCAGCTATGATAATCAATTAATTATTGATCTGGTTCCAGCTTCTCATTTGTGAGGATTTCCTTGTTTTCTTTAGTTTCTTGACTGTTAATCATTACAACTAAAACTATTTGATCATGTCAAGTTGAGCTCCAGGAACTGGTGGCGATTGTTTTCACTTTGTTTTTCCATTTTCTAAATTAGGGCTGTCGTGATATACCCAGCCCGTTAGCACGGAAAGATAAAGACAGATAGATAGATAGATAGATAGATAGATAGATAGATAGATAGATAGATAGTAACTTTATTGATCCCGAGGGAAATTCAAGTTTCCAGCATCACAGTTCAATAGTGCAAACATATTAGTAAAAAGGTTAGTAATACAGAGTATATATAAAATAATATCATAAAATATAGGAGATATAGATATTAAGAAATGTCAAATATGGAATATAATGCGGGATAAGAACTGAGGTAGAGAGATATTTTTAAAAATAGACTAAAGTACAGATAAGGCGTATAAATGCCACTATAATGTGAAAGGTGTTGAGCGTACGATAGTACGCCTTTCTTGATTCCCGCATGTCATTTGTTCGCCATGTATCCTGTTCTGACTGCATGTCAACACATCTGCATATAAATGTTACGGTAAGAGTTAGTGACGTAGAATAAAAAGAGAGAAAGACTTATGGAGGTATATATATCTATATATAGATTAATGAGTATTTACGTCTACTTTAAAGGAAGAAGGCCGTTTACAGAGACCTCTCCTCACTTCCAGTGAAGCTGACGGTTTCTGGCAGAGATTAGCATGTTTTACTTTCAGAAACTAATCAAAGCTGTGATCAGGATCCAGAGAGAGAGAGAGAGAGAAACAACACTAATGTGCTTCTGATTGGAATGAATGGGAACTATGTGTCACAAACACCTGAAATCCTGAAAAATAAAACCCTGATGAATCACCTCTCTGATTAAAGGAAGACATCATCAATCACCCACAAACCCTCTAATACCGAGCCCCAGAGTCTGAAACCAATAAGCAGTCGACCGGGCGGATTTCTCTTCGATACAGAATCACTTCATTACAAACGTCCGTCCGGCTTCCACCCAGACTTTTTCTGCAGTTTGGAGATTAAAAGACGAGTTTCTCAGAGAGCTCAGAGCTGCTTTCACATCGGGACGGATCCAGTTATATTGGAGCCATGTTGCGTTATTTTCTTCATCACACAGTGTTTTATTATTTCCATCCCATATCGGAGCATCTATTCCCAACAGTCAACCTCCGTTCTGCAGCAGAGGAAGCTGTCAGTCTGTCTGGGCTTGTTGGCTGAACACAGAGTAGTGATTCTCCTTTTAAAGGGACAGGCCCACATTTCTTTACTTTCTTACCCGGAGACAGATGAGAAGATGTTGCTTTAGCTATTTTCCTTTATTATATTTATTTATATAAGTTCTTCATTGTCATCGTGGTCATCATCTTCTTCTTCATCGTCGTGGTCTTCTTCTTCTTCTTCTACTGTATTGGGGGTTGCGTGGCTCCATCGTCAGAAACAAAGAAAACACCTTCTGATGTTGTTCAGCTGATTGGTACTGTAGTGTACGTCACCTCCGGGAGGTCAAGGGTTAACCGGACACGTGATGTGGTGCCTGTATGTTACCATTAGAGTGGGGAAATAAAGAGCAGTGTGTAAAGTGTGCAGGCGGTGAGATGTCCTCGCTGTTAGAAACACCACTACACAGACTCAGCAGTTAAGCTGCTGCAGAGTCAGTAACGTCTCCACCTCGGTGCTGACAGCTGACGCAGTTTCACTTCCTGTAGCTTCACATAACCAATCATCACCTGATCCAGACACCCACTCAGTCTAACAGCTCAGTTTAACTCTTTAGACCAGGAGAATGAAACTCCAGATGTTCACAACTGGAAAAAAAAACTGATTATACTTTTATTTTACTGCCAGTCAATCATCGTAACAACACATGAATATCATATTGTCTTACAGCCTGTTGTTGAGTAAAAAAGCTGATCAGCAGATGTATTTTTACCGTAAACTTTGTAGTTTTTAGTTGGACAACACTTTTATGAAAATGTTTTATTCTTGTTTTATCGAGTCTGTCTTGACTTTCTCTTTTATCAGCTGGTACGGGTTGCTTACCCTCAAAAAACAGGAACAGGTTGCAGGGTATAGTCAAAGTGCGCCACCCTCAATGACTTGACTCCTCTGTTCCAAAGCAGGACCTTGAAGAAGGCTCAGTCGGTCCCCGCTGATCCTAGCTGATCCTCGCTGATCCTAGCCGTCTCATTGAGTTCAGGTTGCTGCCGTCAGGCCGCAGATACAGTCTGCCTACATGTCGGACCGACAGGCTCAGAAATTATTTTGTTCTGACTGTGATTGGTTTCCCTTAATGCTGTATGTTGTAAGCCTTTTTTTATTAATCGCCTTTAATAAGCTATTTAGTGTGTTTATTGTTGTTGTGTGACAGCTGTGTGGTCTCACAGGGGTCAGCAACCTGCGGCTCCGGAGCCACATGCGTCTCTTCAGCTCCTCTCCAGCGGCTCCCTGTGGATTTATAAAAAAATTAGTGGAAATGAATAACTGTATTTTTGTTTACATTTTCAATTTTATTGATCATTGTTGTATGTCTATTGTACGATGGTACGACGGAGTATTAGGGCCACATTGAGGGAAAAAAAATAAATCTGAGATTTCGAGAATAAAGTCAGAATATTATGCGAAAAAAATCAAAATTTTCGTGTTATTTTCTTTTTTTCTCGTAATATTCTGACTTTATTCTGTAAATCTCAGATGTTTTTTCCCTCAATGTGGCCCTAATACTCCGTAGTACATTGTCTCTTTGGCCCTCACTGCATTAGACTTATATACTATATACTTAGACTATAAACTGTGTTACCTTCATCACAATGATCACATGTTTTGTGGCTCCAGACACATTTTTGATTTTGTTTTTTTTGCCTAAAATGTCTCTTTGGATAGTAAAGGCTGCTGACCCCTGCCCTAGGGGATAATAAAGTTTTCCTTGATCTTGACCTTGACCTGCTGTGAATGCTCAAGTTACACTGATATGTGGTAATAACCCAACATGGATGAGAAGTAGCTGAACATCCGTTCTACTTCCCGTTGTGCGGATGTAAATCTCCTCTATAGATGTTCAGCATCAGTCAGCGGCTCACAGCACCTCGGCTCATCTGGAAGTTTCCAAACTCACTAACTCTTCTTCTGAAACTTTCACTTATATATTTTTGGCTTCAGGGTCATCAATATTTTCATCAGAAGGGTCCACCCCCCACCCCCCACCCCCCTTGGGCTCCTGCCACAGTAATATCCAGTATAATGAGTCTTTGCCAAGCAAACAGACCCGCAACAATATTGAGAGCTTCTTTTCTGTCCACAGACATTATTTCCCAGAGGAAAATTGGAAATTAAAAAAAAGAGAAAAGAAATTCATCCATTCCATCCATCAACATTGACCCATATCAGCAGCAGAACCAACAGCCCCAGCTGCTCCCCAACCCCCCCACCGCCACCCCCCAGGTCTCATAACCCTCCATTACGTTCTCCCAAACTGCCTTTAAGCAACGACACACTTCACACACAGCGGAGGATTAATCCTACATGAGCGCAGTGACATCACATCGCTCTCCGCGGGGATGAATCATGGAAACCCGGGGCAACACGTCGCGTGGGATCTTGTCGACGACGTCTTGTGTCGACGTTGCCGGGAGCCTTTTCAAGCATCTCGCTAATTAAGCGGCAACGTGACCTCGGGCCTCCAGGCAGCGACCTAAAAGAGAGAAGAAGAAGAAGAAGAAGAAGAAGAAGAAGAAGAAGAAGAGGGAGAAATGGAGTTCGACTTTCTCCTTTTGACAAAGAGAGAAATATTTCTCCCAATTTTTAATCATTCATTCCAAAAATTCTTGTTGCTGCCAAACTGAAAGAGAATGTCTTAATGGTGCCATTACATAAGAGAGGAATGTGAATGATCATTGCTTCGTCTTGTTTATAATGGAGCTTAGAAATAAATATTTTGACTTGAATGCAGTTCTGCAGAGAACACCAGTTAGATTTTAGACTTTGTTTTTCTCTTACACTGCCTTTCACAAGGAAATATTTTACTTTTTACTTTGTTTTATTGGACTAATTCCACAAATATCAGTAATAAATATAACAAACTTTTTAAAATATCATTTAAAATAAAGTATTTTCTGATATAGATTTTATTTGACAGCGTATTCTTAATATAGAAACGTGCCATGTTTTGACAATAAGAGGTCTTGAATCAAAGACACAGACTGAGTTGCACGTCGACTCCGGTGAAAGAATACAATGCTCTCCACTTAACACGTCATCCAACAACATGCAATCTGATTCAGTGTCCTCGGTGTGACTCACATGCATGTTTCCACACTTTGCACATACAGCTGTCACACGGGATAAACACACACTCACACTCGGGGTGAAATAAGAGCATTATGGTGTTTGAGTTGGAGCTAAACATGCGAGGAGACTGATGAGCTGCGAGAGAATAAACAGCAATGAAACAGATCAACACGCACTCGGCCTGACGGTCGGGGTTGAAACAAGCTGGAGGCTCGATTAGTGGTGGAATAGCTGAGAGAGTCAAAGAGGATCAGCCCTGAAAAGACACATACCCTATATATATATATATATATATATATATATATATATAAACTGGTTAGTGATTTCCAGGCAGGTTCTGGAGCTACGAGCATCTTTTTCTAAGCAGATTTATGGATGTTTATCTGTGATGGTCATCCGGCCTCAGAAAGTATCACACTGAATCTACAAATGTGTGTGTCCGATGCTGTATCATGTTCAGATTTTGACTGATTTATGAGGATGATTTTTGATGCAAATTGCCTCCATAATACCTTAATTGCCTCAGTGAGCCGTGTGTCACAGCCGGCGCTGCAGCTCCAACTTCCTGCCGTGTTGGAGAGAAGGTCAAACCAGCGGGACAAACCACAATAACCGACTTCCTGTTGTTGTTTTTTAGAACACCTGCATGCACCTCTTCCTTTCACCACAACACACGTTTATTATTTTATTCTACTTTATGAAACTGTTCAGATCTCCTGTTACAAAATAAGCATCTGTTGTGAGGGGTTGCAAAGGAAGATTGACATTTATGGAACATTTTTGTACATTTTCCAACGGAAGTGGGAATTTTGCACAATTTCCCGCACACTTCCATCACATGTTGGCTTCAGAGTCTGACACCGAGGAGGTTCATGGAGAGGAGATGGAGGTCTGAAAGGAACATGATTGGAGAGAAGTCTTTTATTTTGTTTCATATGAAATATAAAAGGTCAAAATAATGTTAAATGAATCATCTCATTTAAGTAAAGTTTGAAACCACTGAATTGTTGAAGGCATATAGGCGATCGCCTCCGGGTGCCATCTTCTGGGGGCCCTGGTCCATCTGAATGAAATGAATAGAAAATAAATAAATAAGTAAATAAATGAATAAATAAATAAATAAATAAATACATACATAAATACATAAATGAATAAATAAAATGCGGCTGGGCGCCCTTCCTCATTTTCTGCATCGAGGTATCAAATGAACAAATAAAGAAATAAAGAACGAAATATACTTTTCACTCCTGTAACTCTCTTTCTCACACTTTGTCATCTGCCCGGCTGCATGTATTTGTTAATATAAGTAAAACTGACTAAACACCTTTAAGCCGACAATATCAGGGAACAATTGTTTATTTATATTATAATAAATACAGTAAGTTATGAATATAAAAAGGGCACTAAAAGGGCTAGAGCCGGCCCTTATTAGAAGTTCAGTCTGCTTATGATCTGGTTTGTTTCTATCTCCATATGACATGAGAATATAGTCCGTGCAAATACATCATTATATATTTCATTCCTGTTATTTCTTCTTAATTCTCATGCAAAGTTTCCAGCTTGAATATTCCAGAGATGTTGCCTCCCTGGTTGTGACGCTGTTACGGCTCCGGACAGGTATTGAAATGTATTTGTATTTTGTGTCAGAGTGAGTGCCCTTCATCTTTTGAGGATCTTTGTGTGACTTTGTTTTGTGTCAGAGTGAGTGTCTTTGTGTGGTGAGGATCTTTGTTTTCTTATTTAGGTCCTCGCTCTCTGATTGGCTGGAGGTGTGGGTTCGGTCTGGGCTGTGTCGGCTGTTGATTGGTCCAACAATCATCCCAGCAGTTTAAAATGCTCTGGTGCCCAGCAGTCTGACAGCAGCCTCATTCTGTCCTAGGCCTCCTAACCTTTGAGGTTAATTTATGAATTAGTGTGGATTTAGTAGCCTTAGTGCTCGAGTAGTTTAGTTGGATTAGTAGTTTAGTTGGATTGTATAACTTGAAATCGTCTTTTTTCTTTGTTTCAGAATTAGTAAAATGTTTGGTAGGGGTGAACTGCCGTTTCTCTTTTATTAACTTGTTCTGCTGTTCATCTGCTGGATCCCAGGGAGACACACTTAGTCATTGTATTTAGTTAGTTTGATATTTTAGATTGAGGTTAGTCAGGGTGTTTAAAAGATAGATTTAGTTTGTTGTTTGGGTCTTAGTTCACCCAGAGTTCATTTGTCTCATTGTTTTTGTTTGTTGAATTGAGTTTGGTAATAAACCTTTTTACTTAACTCAAACATCTAGTCCTGAGATTGTGGTTCGGGGACCGGGGAGGGAATATTCTTCATATTTTAATGCTGCGTCTGACCTCCCGTAGACAGAGGCGTAACAGACACTGATGTTGGATATTGATCAAAGATCACAGAAAGACTTCTGCAGCTTTAACAACAATATGGCGTCCCGGCGCCTCCAAGTAGGTTACGCATGCGCCCTGCGTCACGCGTCACGCCCCCTGCGTCACGCACCCACCAATCAGCTGAAGGAATACCTGCAAGGTAGTTCAAACCAAGATGGTGCACACAGGTCTACTCACATTGTGGGACTACCGGTTTTGCCAACGAGCCAAAATAAAGTCCGTCATTCATATTTCAGCTGTTCTGCTGCAGAACCGGATTATTCTCCGACTTCATCCGGATCCCCGAACCTCCATCCAGCTCACCGGAAACCGGGTATTGAGAGGTAGGTCCGGTGTTTACCGGAGATTCGCTGAGCTGTATATTAGACGCACGATGCGTCACTTGGTTTCATCTGTGTAGTTCTCAAACTGAGTATGTTTATTATTATTATTATTATTATTATTATTCTGATAGTTTGCTTGTTGATCCTGAGGAGGAGTTTTCTGCTGAGAGTTTTCAGGTTGTGATTGAGCTGACTGAAGGACTCAGTGATTGTTGTCTGATCTGATGGTTTCATGTTGAGCTCTGACTGTAGACATCTACACTGTGATTGTGTGTTTGTTGTCTGCTGGTTGTTATTCCAGGGTTCATGCAGTGTTTCTTGCTTTAGTAGCCTGATGAGAAACAGATGCAGACATTATTAAATATGCACATAGTGGACAGGAGGAGTACAGTATGGGGGGGGGTGGGGGCTCATTAAACCAGCTGTTATAAAACCTATCAACTGTTTACAAAGATTAAAGTTAGTGGTTAAACTACAGAGTTCCCTCTCTCTCTCTGGGACACAGGCTGTCTCTTATCATACAGTATGTATTAGTCCTTCTTTAAGTGTCCCAGTGACTCTGAGGAAGAGACATCGGACGGACCTCTGGAGAGAGTTCAGTCCAGTCTAGATTATAAAATAGACCTGAGCAGCTAGAGGTTGCTCTAGAATGTGCAGGTCTGGCACAATATTAATATAATATTAATATAACAATGTTTAAACATACTGTACTTCAGAAGTGTAGATGTGATAGTAAATCTTTCTCTGGGTCCTCTGGGGTTTACTTTACTGGTTCAAGGATAAACTGGTAAAGTTCCAGACGTTTAGTATTACCGTTTCAAACTTTCTTTTAATTTGATTTTTATTGTTATAATGTTACTGATATCGATACTGAACATTACTTAAATGGGTATTTAGGAAAAGAGAAGATGTATTACAAAAGCAAATATGAGAACAATTAAATCACAATGTTTGTGCCAGAAGGTGTGAAAAATACTCAGATTAAATACGTCTCCTTATCACTTTCAGGGTGTTTTGTTGTTAAATGTTTGAAGAGTTTGTGTGTATCACAAAAGTGCTCTGCTCGTTATAGCTGTGAACGTAGCGGTGCAGTGTGCGTGAACAGTTTAGTTGAATAAATGCTACAACCCCTCAAGACCCAAGCCAAGTTCCCGTGTCTTGCTTGTGACGGAGGTTAGCCATGAAGTTAGCGATAATTTAGCCTTAAGGTGGATCAGCTATCCTACAGCATGTGTTGGCTCCTATACCAGACTCTGTACTGCGTATTTATGTCAGTACAATGAACAATACCGCGTTAACACTGATAATACCGTGATCATTTCGGTCACTATAATATGAATTATCATAGCGTTTCATCTCTAGTACCTGACGACATCATGATCTCTGTCAGACGCTGACTCTGCCAGTCAAACAGCGACAGTATAACTGAGTGAGGATCCAACCAGATGGCGTCCCAGGAAGGTAACGAGCTCCTGTATTCGGCCCGCTGCTTGTTAGCGGAGACTCAGAGTTCCTCCAGACTATAGACAAATAAAATGAAATGGCAGACTAATGACTAAACTGCCCTGTAAGATTGCTTAATTCACTCCCTCCCTCAAGAGCTCTCATCTTCACTCCATATCGTCTCCTCACAACGATCACTCTGGATTAAACAGTTTAATCTGAATCTCCACCTGAATGATGAGGGATTAGAGATGAGGGATTAGGGATAGAGATTAGAGATGAGGGATTAGAGATGAGGGATAGAGATGAGAGATGAGGGATTAGAGATGATGGATTAGAGATGAGGGATTAGGGATAGAGATGAGGGATTAGAGATGAGGGATGAGGGATAGAGATGAGAGATGAGGAATTAGAGATGATGGATTAGAGATGAGGGATTAGAGATGAAGGATTAGAGATGAGGGATTAGGGATGAAGGATTAGATATGAAAGATGAGGGATTAGAGATGAGGGATTAGGGATTAGAGATGAGAGATTAGGGATGAGAGATTAGAGAAGAGAGATTAGGGATGAGAGATTAGGGATGAAGGCCATTTCTCACTACATTTTTATTAATTTGAATAATTAAGTGATTAAATGAGAAACTAATCAGCGGTGCACGTTAACATGAATTAATCATTTAAATTTCTCCTTTGACACATAAAATATCTGTATTTTTAAAATGAATTCCAACTTTGATTTACAGCATGTTTTTAATTCTTCACCTACTGTGGTTTCATCTCCTCCTCCTCCTCTCCCCATCTCCTCTGTCTTTATCTTCTTTTTCATCTGATGTTCATCCTATGCTTCATCCTCCTCCTCCTCCTCCTGTCCTCTATCTATGATGATGGAAAGACTCGGCTGTAAATAAATGATGGAGTGATAAAATATCTTTGTGGTCGTGTGAATGGATGGAAGATTCTCTGGCAGAGTGAGTCGAACATCCTCGGGTTTCCTGCTGATGAGCAGAAAAGTGTCTCGGAAGCCAAAACGCCGAGCGGAGCCTCAGCCGGATCAAACTCCGCAGGACTTGGCCAACTTTCAAACGCCCGTCTGCGATCGATCGAGGCGGTCTGTCGCTCTAATTGAGCGCTCCCACAGGTCGAACCCGAAACCGTGGAAACCCAAACACGTGAACCGAGACGACTCGGGCGCAGAGGAACGCCGCCGCTGGCCGGAGTCCAGTCGGCGCTGAACCCTTTCCACAGCAGAAGGATCTGAACTGGCAGCGCTCAGTCCTGCAGGAGCAGCAGCAGCAGCGTGTTCCTCCTTTAATCCTCCCTTTAACTATTCAGGTTCTGTCTGCTCGTGTTCCAGAGGAGATCCCCGACTTCTCGCGTCTGAAAATCTCTTCAGAGGATCCCAGGAAACTTGTACAGCCTCCAGGAAACCAGCCTGTGTGATAAACACTTTGTTCGCTCTGCAGCAGCTCATCTTTGCCTCTCTTCATGCTGCTGCTGAGCTTCTGAATTCATTTTCAAATCCTGCTGCTCACCCCCAGGTGTTACACGGTGAAGGCCTTGAATATATTCCTGAATTACCGTCCCCCCTTATCGGAACGTGAGACCTGTACGCTCTTCTTATCGGGTGCAGGTGCTTGTCCCTGGGTGAGGCTGATTCCACAGGCGTGTTGTTGGGGGGGTATTTCCATATGTTTGGGAGTAAAGGTGGTGTGACTGCTGAGTGTCTATGAAGCCTGGTAGTGAACATGTTTCACCTACAGCTGCCTAAAGCCATCTGGATTCTAGAGCTCACCACCGACCTCTACGCTAACAGGTAGTCTGAGGTTACTGGACATAACAGCAGCACAGATGCATGAAGGGAACCCAGTGAGAAGAGATGGAGGCTGTTGTATGCTGTACAGATTGTAAAGCCCCTTGAGGCAAACTTGGGATTTGGAAGTCTCTATGGACACCTTCAGAAAACTCCTGAAAAGTCGGTCTCTCGGAGGTCGTAGCGGCTCAGTTTTAAAGCTAGACTTAAGATCCTGGTATCATAGTAAACTAAAGAACCTGATGAATCCATCGGTACCAACCAGGTCAGACTAGCTGGTCATGAAGAGGTTAAATAACGCTCTGAACTTTGGAAAATCTGTATGTCCATGTTCAAAGGGGTCCCTTGACCTGAGACCTCCAGATCAGTAAATGTAAATGGGTTCTCCCACGAGTCTCCCCTTTACAGACATGCCCACTTTATGATCATCACATGCAGTTTGGGGCAAGTCATAGTCAAGTCAGCACACTGACACACTGACAGCTGTTGTTGCCTGTTGGGCTGCAGTTTGACATGTTATGATGGGAGCATATTGTTTTATGCTAAATGCAGTACCTGTGAGGGTTTCTGGATCAATATCTGTCATTAATTTGTGTTGTTCATTGATTTACAATAATAAATATAACCATACATTTACATAAAGCAGCATATTAGTCCACTCCCATGTTGATAAGAGACACATCTAAGGTAAGGTACATTTAGAACAGATTAAAAAATGTGATTAATCTGCGATGAAAAGTAGTGCACTGTAGTTTGTGTATATCCCACAAAATCAATTAGTATGTAATCCATGTTATCGTGAACGCTGCGTAGGGACGAGGTCTGCCCGGAATAACTTTAGCGAGTGTCCAACAAACTGTGTGTGTTTGTGTTACTTTAGCATCTCTAGCGTTGCCGGAGGCTTCATGCTCGCCGTCGCCGCCACACGTAGTCTGCGTAACTTTAGTGAGTGTCCAACAGACCGTGTGTGTGTATTAGTGGTGAGTGTGAGGTTGTTGGTGGCGTTCTAGCTGTGAATGTAGGTATAGCTTAATGTCGGTTAACTGTTAAACGGTTAGTTATTAACATTCCTACTCCAGGTGCATTAGTGCAAAAACAGTGTAATATAACATGTATTCTTTTTAGCTTTATTATCACACATATCCTTTATTTAATCTGTTGTTGATTTAAGATATTACATGGCTCATAAAGAAGTGTATGCCTTTTTAATTCTGCACTAAAGACTTTCTATTTATTAATAATAATAATATTAATAAAGAACTATATCATGAGCAACTTTAACAGGCTTGTTGATCCCAGCAGTTTTGTTATGAACTAGTAGAGTAGTACTTCTAGGAAAATACAGAGAAAGTCCTGAGTCAGCTACTATAAACTACATTTATTTAAAAATGCATGAATTATGATTATAAAAGCGGGGTAATTTTCATATTGCTCTCTGTGGTGAGCAGATATGCTCTCATTCTGCCGCAGCCTCGCAGCCGATAACGCCTCGCAGCTGGATGATAAGAGTTAGCAGAGATACGGCGGCTAAATACAGCTCGTCCCCTCTGCTGCACGGCGCCCTGCTCTCTGGAATAATGTGTGTTTTTAATGTAAATATGCTGTATGGAAACTCACAGGGTTATACCGCTTGCATTCATTAATCTTTCCATTAGCGCGACAGTTATTAATTTTCATTTAGAGGTGCACAAAGGGGGACTTTTGTGTGAAATCGCAGCCTATTTATCAGCCCGAAGCAGGAGGGGAGATAATGTTCAGAGGCAGGAAAGGTGTGTAAAACCAGATTAAAGGAGCAGACCGCGGAGTTAAAAACAACAGATATTGTTCTGTACTCAACGAGACGTGGATCTAAAGGGATACTGACTTTACTCATGAAGATGTGTTTACTGGTCATGGTTAGTAGTATGAAAACAGTATGATGTCTTCTGAGGAAATAACCCCGATGATGTCATAGCGCTGTCATCAGAGTAATCTCATTTCGAGGTTGGAAGGCTGGCAGTATGAAGTGGGGGTTTCATAAATTGCAAGAAGAGGTGCATTGTGGGAAATGTAAGATCCAGCCTGCTCAGAGATCGACCCATACCAAAGAACATAGGTCGCCAAGTTCCATCGCAACATCAGCGCCCAGCGGCAGAGCTACGCTTCCGCCATTTTGGACTGAAAGTGACGACCAGACATCAGTAAAACGTCCTCCTACAAAGAGCAAAAGTAAAACTAAATTATTTCTATTCTATAGTCATATTCTACCGAAATAGCCTGCCTTTAACAATAAAATATTATAAATATAATAAGTGTTTTCAGTTAAAAATGTGGGCTGTAGTTTCATCGGTTTGCTTCTAAACCGTGGGCCGGTACTAGGGACTAGAACACCGGAGATCTCTTCCTGTTCAGGGGAGAAATGATTCTCAAGTTTCATCATGAATACTTTCACAGAGAAATGTGAATATTACGCAGCGAAAAATCTACGTACTTTTTGAGGTTGATTTTTCTGAGCTTTATAAAGGCATCAATGAATCACGTCGAGAGGAACTGGTTGAGCTGCGTCTATATTTATGAAACAACAACACGGAGGCTCCGTAGTCCCAACCAAGATGGCAAACTGTACTTCTCCTTTACACCTTGATAAAGGCCACGCAGACCGGATCCAATCCTTCCTTCTTCCCTTTCACAATAAAAGAAGCCCTAGACATATAATATTCATAAGCGAGTATTTCAGATTTTGTGTCGTTTAATCGTCACGCCCGCGGTGCGTAAAGGCTTTGAAACCGAGACACAAACATCCATGGTCTGGTGTACCGTGGTCCCCTCCCCCCGCTGGCCCGCTGCCACCGTGACCACAACCTGTTTAGCTCTCGAGGCGGAGCTCTCGGGATGGATAATAAACCTGAGAGCAGAGCATCGTATCCAGGAGGGGGCGCTGTTCGCTAACAGAACACCAAGTCAGTTTAGGAACAGATGAAGTCACATTTTCTTTTCTTATTCACCCTCCATCTCAAAGCCATTGACTTCATCAAGCCAATTATTATTCAATTTAACTAAGCAAGGAATGTCTGTCTCTTTGATCGTCCTTCACATATCTGGTCCATCCGATCCACTTTACACTCGCCGGTGTATTGCCGGAGTCGTGCATGTCAATGTCGCAGCATTAAATCGTTTCCTTTTGATAGTGATACTTCGATATAATGATGTTACAACCGAACTCTTCATTCGGAGTCAACAAGTGATTAACGGTTCACATCTGTGTCACCTTGTTCACCCTTCCCCCCCCCTCGATGAGTCTGAATCTCTGGACGTAGAAGAAGGACCGGAAGAGGATGAATTGAAACTACTTGATAGTGTTTTATTATTCTGCAGCCCGACCCCGCGGCACCGAGCATCACAACTTCTTAAGGTCATCAGTTTTTTTTTCTTTTTTCTTTTCAGAAGTAAAGATCAAACATATCAGTGCTATTATCATAGGTCAATACATCAGACAGGTTGTGAACTTCAAAGGCTTCCCTCTCTCAGCTTGGCATGGACCGCGCTGCTCTCCCTCTGCCAACAGGCTGTCCGGGGACGGGAGGGAGTGATGTCAGCAGTCGCTGTCCACCGCCCGGAACTCGGCTTGCAGCCCAAAATCTGCTCAGATCGGCGCCAAGACCGCACTGTTTCCCATAACACACATACACACACGCACACGCACACGCACACGCACACGCACACGCACACACACACACACACACACACCCTCGTCTCACATATCAACGTGGTTCAGTTTAAGAGCTGGTCTGTGCTCCGGCTGCAGGAGGTGAACCGCAGCCGCCGGCTCCTTTGTTTACATCATTAGAGACACGTGATGCGCTCGGAGCGGAGCGGAGCGGCAGAACAGAAACATCTAGAGGAAAATATTAATATTCACCTTTTAGATCCAGCATGTTGTCTTTAATCTGTTCTGATGAGAGACCTGTGACGTGTCTCAATAGTATCCCATCATGCACTGCTCTGACCTATCTTCCTTCTCCTCCGTGTGCATCATGTTGGTTTTAATACAGAAGTGTGCTCACAGCTGAAAACCTATTTCATTATGCGGAGTGAACTGTGTGGACTCTATTGTCCCACAGCTCATGGCAAATACAACTGGAAACTTATTTCATTATGCAGACTGAAGTCTGGAGTTTTAGGGTGACAGTAATGAACACAGTGTCTCCACAGTGCATGGCGAATACAACGGAAAAAATATCCTTTACAAAATTGAGGGCCGTCTTAAATTATTGGAAACATATTGTATTTCTCATTGTGAGGTTTATTTGTCGTGTGCTGTGTTGTTGCAGTTAAATACAATAAAGTGATTCAGATATTTAGCTTTCAGCAACTTCAGGCAACAAACTCATAACTAACTTAACATTCAAATATTAAACCCATTCTCCTAATCATGTGTTCTCATATATATTACATATTTACTTTGCATAACTGTTTCCAAATTAAGAAGGGGGGCAACAAATACACGATTTAATGAGAGATTCCTAATTCTCTAGCTAAAGTAATAGTTAGTAGTAGATTTGTTCCTTTTTTATCAGGGGGTACGGACTCTGTTTGTTTCGTTCACCCGCGACTAGTGAACCGCTAAATGAACAACTCATTTGGTTCAGTATTTTTTAATTAATTAAAGGTGGGACTAAGAGAAAAAGTCACAAATACAAATCTGTGTGATACTTCAGCACCACGGACAGCGCCACGGATTCATCAACACACAGCAGAGTTCAGCTGCTGATGTTTCAGAGCCGACGTCGGGGCCGTACATCCTAAAGACGGGTTTTCACCAAAGGTTCCCGGGACTTTTAGTCACGCTGGAAACAGAATAAATGGTTTTGTCTCACTGCTGCGTATCTTTACCGATGCACGTTGGAAAATAACTTTTTCTCTCTCTTTTCTTTTTATGAGTTGGGAAGCCGACAGCAGAGCCTCACTTTACTTTCTATGTTGTTCGAACAACGAGAAACGCTCTCGCCTCATCCTAGAATGGTGTGTGTGTGTGTGTGTGTGTGTGTGTGTGTGTGTGTGTGTGTGTGTGTGTGTGTGTGTGTGTGTGTGTGTGTGTGTGTGTGCGTGCGTGCGTGTGTTTGACCAATCAGCGACGGTCATCCCTGTAAACTCCGCCCCAAAAGTTCCTGTATTTTCAGAAAGTACAACCCCCCTGAACAGGGACTTTTTACCCCCCAAAAAATGTCCCCAGAACTTAATTGAGACCTTGGTCCCTGGTCCCTGGTCCCTAGTCCCTGGTCCCTGCGGTCAAAATGCAAAGAGTTCCTAAAAAAGTTCCTAGTTCCGGGGTAAAGTTCCTACGGTGGAAACGGAGCTATAGACTCGCCTGTCCACCGACAGAAAGCGCGTCAGTGTCACGTTTTGTGTCAGCGTGTGTTTGTAGGGACAGTTGTTACATGATGTTTGTCATGTTTTGCGTAGTGATGGAAATCTAACTTCAGTTAAATACAGTGCATGTATTTGTTGTATACTTACTGCTAAATCAGTACATTACACAAATGTGTGCATAGAAATATTGTACTCAAATATCAAAAATCAAGGCACTCATTGTCAAGAAAAGCCCCTCGGCTACTGATGCATGAATGAAACTCAGTATTTTAGATTTAAGATGTTCTATAATGAGGATTCCCAGACAGCCAAATTTACTTTATATTGTGTAAAGTCTAGGAAAGTAATTAATAATACCAGCTGTCAATAAATGTAGTGAAGTAAAAGTACAATGTAGGAAAGTGGAAATGAAGCTCTCTACTGGACTGATGTGCAATACTCTTAAACTTAGTCACCGTCTTCCTCTGCATCCAATTTATTTCTTCATATCTCGCCGTCCTCTCCGTCCGTCCCTCCTGACCGTCTCTCTGTTATTTCGGACTCTGAGTCTGTGTGATTTGGTCGGGCTGGCCGGCCGGCAGCGCTGCGTCGGGCCTCACCTCTCTTTCCGTTTGATTAAATCATAGCTGTGGTGGCGAGACGGGTCCCGCAGAGTCAGGTGCAGAATTATTAACCTTTGCTGTCGGAAGGACGCCTCTCTCTCGGCAGGCCTGCAGTGAGACAACCGGCCAAGATGGAAGCCCCGGTTCACAGCTCACACCACTGTGTGTGCGTGTGTGTGTGTGTGTGTGTGTGTGTGTGTGCGCATGCGCGTGCACGTGCATGTGTGTGCGTGTGTGATGGAGCGGAGGCGGGGCGGCAGTCAGCTCGCTGCTCAGAATGAAGTCATCCATCCCTGAAGGTGTCTGAGCCGGCGGCTCCGTGTTGCCGGTCACTCCCCGTCCTCACAGATCACAGACCGGATACACAGCGCTTCATAATTCAACAAAGAAACTATAAGCAACTCAGGAAACCATGAAACTCCACAGCTCATCACAAAAAATCACATCTATTCTGGAATTATCCGACATTTTGATCCTCCTCAATGACACCGCTGCTGGACGCCGTCCTCACAAACTCACATCACTTCCTTCTCCTGAGTGGAGAGAAGCAGCGAGACAGATAGGGATGCACCGATACTACTTTAGATTACACCGAGTACAAGTACTTACATTTGGGTACTCTCCGATACCGAGTACCGATACGAGTACTTCTCTGTGCCAAAAGACCCTATTTTAAGTCTTGTGTAGCCGAGGGTTACGCTGCTCCTTTACTTTATAAAGATAATAAATGAATAACACGGAGCCTCTGTAGTCTGCAGCCTCGTTAATAACAGCGCATCACCACTTCACGTCTTCTGTTCCTCCCTGACATGAACTCCCCAGACACATACACTGAAACACTGAAACACTGAAACACTGAAACACTGAAACACGGCTTACTAGAGGAACTAAAGTCATTCACAACTCAACTAAATAACTTACACGTTTACAGTTAGCTGTTATCCACCAAGCTAACGCGCTCTGCTTGTGTGAACATAGCGGCGGAGGATGAGAGACGGCAGACAGAGCAGATTGAAATGTTGCTTTCCTCCATGTTTAACCGTTTCATCGTGTTTATGCTTGTGAACAGGTGTAATAACGTATCTTGGCTTTACACTTGCAAAGTTTTATTGCACGGGTGTAGCGTCAACTCGTCTCCACCGCGGCCTCTCTGATCAGCTGTTCACCGACTGCGCTATGTGTGTTGATGTGTGTGTTGATGTGTGTGTTGATGTGTGTGGAGCTCCAACAAGGCCTATAGGAAAGAGGCTGGTCACGGGCGGACGGGGTGTGACACATGCACTTGTACCCCGAAGATATGACGCATACTCAGCCTCCTTCCAGAGGCCTTGATCAGCAGCAGGAAGAGGCTGCTGCTGACCGGAGCCCGTATATAGGTAATACCTATTATGCCCTGATATCGCGATTCAGTTTTTCGTCCTGACGTTGCATATCGTCACGTTTTTATATCGCGATATTTCGTGCCACGATATTTGGTCACACCCCCTAGTATCGGTGCATCCCTACAGACAACTTCCAACTGTTTAGTGCTAAACTAAGATGGTAGACATTCTACCTGCTCCACGTCGGCATGTTAGCGTTGTCACAGCGAACATGCTGATGTTAGCTTTTAGCTCTTAGCAGCACGGTGTGTCTAAACGGAGCCTCACAGAGCTGCTGTCATGGCCGGAGACTCGTCGTGTTGTTGCTCTCTAATTCTCCTCCTCGAGGGGGGGGGGGGGGGAGAACTGTCAGACTCTTATCATCACTCCTCAATCTCTGCTACACTCAACCCGATGCCTCCCTCTGGGAAGTGACAAGTACAAAGCCTCCATGCAAAGTATAAATGCTAATATAATAACTATTGCTTTAATCTTTTATCACGTAACCAGGTTTCTCCTCAAAATGAGGCGGAGCTGTTGACACTTCTTACATGCAACTGATTTTAGGACTTCACATATCCGGTGTATTTTATGGAAAATGTGAATCCCTTGATATTAAATGTCCTTCAGTAATGTTCTGTAGAGGTCCAACTAATATCTGTTCTTTAAGTGTAGAGAAGTAGCAGATCACATGACCTGGTTAAGATATGTTTGAGACGAAGAACATGACCACACATATCTAATGAAACAATTTGATTCTACCAGCAAAATCTGATTTACACAAAGGTAGATCTGTATTTTAATGAATCTCTAAATCTCTCACACACCTTTAAGACACTTTATGAGAAAGCCTGTCTTTGTTTAATTAGATTATTTTACATCCTAATTTAAATACATTTGCTTTTATCATGTTCTACAGATGTCTGGTTTCAACTTCTGTATTTGATAAAGTTGATTAAATATTAAAATAATATATATATTTTCTTACATTTCACCGGTGTAAAGAGATGCACACTGGCGTTAAGGTGGCGTTCAGGCACACAAGTTCAACGCCAGGTCGGCTTTCCATGTTCATGTTTTGTTTGCTTAAATTATTTTTATTTTTTTATTATTTTGTTGCCGTGGCGGCGTTACCAGCAGAATCACTGTTATGTGGCTTCTATTCATTTTGAAAGTGCGATAACCGGGTTGGCTCCCTCTTTGCAGCAGCTAAAACCATATGGCTCCTTCTTCTCTTCTTCTTTGGTAGTTTTGGCAGCACCTTTCCCGGTTCACTGTGCTGATCAGGATCCAGCGCCACCACATCCACGTAATGCCGCCGCTGTTACGAAGGACAGAAGTCGTACAACGCGTGTTAGAAAACAGAGTTTTCCCTGAAGACACCCAGCAGAGTTTTGTCGAGATCCTGTGTAATATTTGACGCACAAAGTTTTAAATCTTCTCATCTAGTTTACCGGTCCACACTTCTGATTTGTTCATCTCTCCATGGAGTGAGCGGTTGGTTAATGGCTGCTCTGTGCAGAGATGCCATGAGAGAACGAGAGCTAGAGATCGTTCTGACCCTGCACATCTTCACATGCATTTTAGTTTTAGCGGACCAAACTAACATTCCCTCTCTCTCTCTACAGTAGAACTTTATTCATGACTCACCAGCTTCTGTCCAGCCATCTTGTTTGTTGTCGTGCCCTTCCTGTCACGCCGCTGCTTTGAAAGGAGCGTTAATCCACAGTCAGCTGTATTTACCATCATAATAAACGCTGGCAGAATGTTTGCTGACTGATTTTATTCTGTGAGAGTGAAGCTAGCGGCTCTGCCTCTAATATGGCTCAGACCTGACTCGTTGCAGAGTTGTAATTAGCCTATTAACAGTTAACAGGCAGGTTTTTTCAGCGAAGGCCACACAGTGGAAGCGTTTAGACTACAACTGCCACAGCAGACTGGAATAATCAGCCCTGGTTTACACTGATAATTGCCTGTTACACAATAAGAAGGACAGAGTGGAGGCATTGTTTGTGACACTTTGACACACAGAGCCGCGGATGAACCGACAGCCCACGCCGAAGGACGAGGCAGCCGAGATCAGGTCCCCGCAGGGATCCAGGTTCCCGGCAACCAATTAGATAATGAATGAAGCTCCGGGCTCCGGGCCTAACGAGACCCAGAGCGTGTACCGACTGCCGGCTGACGGGTTGACGGGTAATGTGGAGGGCCTGGCGATAACGAGGTCGCTTCGTGATTGTGACAATTCGATCTGCGGTTTAACCTCCTGAACTCTGCGTTTTCTCTTTTCCCTTAAATGTTCCCGTCGTAATAAACATTTAAAGTTATAACACATTCTAAATATCTGTTCTGTCTGCTCAGCTTTATGATTCATCAAATCCATGCACATACACATCTTTAATATTTATATACAGCATTGTAGATGTTGTGTTGTGAGATCATTGTGTACACTTTTCCCCAAAACTTCAGCCTGACATATCTGATATCTTTGTAAACTTTTGGATCCACAACAATTTAAAATAAAGTTGTGTGAGTTTGGACGCTGCTTGACCTTCCAGCATGGTGGTCAGCAGGGCGGAGGAGGTGAAACCAGGATTCATCCACCTTCTCTGGCTTACTGGAGGAAGAAAACAGGTTCTAAGATAAATGTGTTTATCTTAGTTTCTTTATCTTAAAGAATAAAGTTTATTAGGGTTATACTGACAAAGTATAGATACCATTACATTATGACATTTATGGGATTCATCAAGTTGGGTTTGTAGAGATTAAGAGCATGGATTTGATTAAATATTTATCCCCTCTCTGTCAATCTATACTATAGTATATGAATATCAAGTTGCATTATGGGACATGTAGGATCCAGTGGAGTTTGAGCCATACTAAGGGCTAAAGGTTGGGATATCTCGACCTCTGCTGCCTCCAATTTCAACTTTCTTTTCTTAAGCTATCTCCCAAAAGTCTCCCAACTTAATGCTCATTCGTTGGAGCGTTAAGCTTTAGAGACCATCAGAGAAGATTGGCTATCTTTATATAATTCTTAATGTCATCGGTGCCACCGGGTCCGATTCCCCATGAAATCAGATGAAAGGATTTAAGCCACGCAGCTTCATCAGAAACTCCTTCAGCTCAGACTACAGCCCACCTCGGACAGACCCAGATCCGGATTCGCTGCTGCCTTCGACCCGCTGCCGGGGCGCCGACATCTCATGATGTAACGGTCGTTCCTCCTCCGGCCAGGAGCAGATCTTTACGACACAAGGAGGTGGAAACACTGCCACTTTTGTCCACAAAGGGCCGCCAAAAATCACCACAACATTAAAGTTCCTTGTAACTTTTAACTGGGTGGACACAGTTTTGTGTTGATTGCATTTCAGTGTCGTGTTTAGGAGCAAGAGAATATCAGATTATGAAGGTGACTAACTTCCAACATTTTAAAACCTTAAGATAGATCACAATTTATAATCTTATCGCTGCCCGAATCTGTCCTTCCAAAGCTGTGAGAAGCACAACAGTAGAGCATATATATAGTTGTTATTTATAAGACACCAACACTGTCTGCATTAAAGTCAAGCTGCGTCTCCATCACTTCCGGCAGGTTCCTTTTGAAAACCAATCCAGTCAGTCAGTCAGTCAGTCTCAGCAGAGGCCAGCGAATGAATTCAATCCGTTCTCATCGTCCCCGTTACTGTCGCTGCCGTGGATCGGGGTCGTCCAGGATGTGTGTGTTTCACTGTAGCGGGAAATGGCGAGGAAGACGGATGATGATGCTGTAAGGTGAGCGTGAGAGCGAGGGGGGGGCTGGGACTCAGGTGGCGGGCTGATGCATGATGGGAGTGGCGGAAGCTCAGGTGGGAGTTAATTCAGTGTCAAATGAGACGGAGAGATGGGGGGGTGGGGGGGGGTTATATAGAGTCCTGCATCAGTTCTGCAGCTGAGCCCCTCTGATGCCTCGGCACATAGATCACACTGACAGGTCACACTGAGTCTGTGCACGCCGACGATGACGGGGAGAACCACAGGAGCCAGCGATACCACACAGCACGAAATACAAAATACTGCACAGCAATAGTGTATACTGTGATTATTATAATATAGTACTATATCTAAATAACGTTACGGTCTGACAGAAGCTCAAGCAGCTGTTCATGAAGCCACCGGGAGAGGGGGGGGGTGTCACGTCAGGTCAGATTCTGCATTTTATAAAACCAGCAGATAAACAATAAGCAGAAGGAACATTTCACATAATCCCTAATCCACTACTATCTTTATTTATCTGTGTGTGTGTGTGTGTGTGTGTGTGTGTGTGTGTGTGTGTGTGTGTGTGTGTGCTGTAGTGCTTCCATCTTTCTGAGGACCGAGTTTAGTCTTTCAGACTGAGGACATTTTTAATATATTTCTATTTTATTATATTTAAAACCTCAGAAAAAAATATTGAAGGAGAAATGTAATTTGTGATAGTGCTGAAGTACACACAATAAATGCAGACACAACTAAAATCAAATAGCAATACAAAAAAATACAAAAAAACAATGACAGTTAAGGTCAATAAAATAAGTTTTATTGAAGCATATTCAAAGTACTGTATGTGAGGAGTCCACACTTCTTGAAGACTTCTTCATCGGGCTGCACGATCAATCGAATAATAGTTGCAATCACGATTTTTGGCTTCTCGCAATTAAATGAACAGGATCGACTGTGATATTGACATTTAAAATGCTGCGCTCATAGAAACTTAAACTTCATAACAGCCAGCAACCAGCCGGTTATCCAGATGTTTTGGCTTCACTTTTTGGAGAGCTTTCATGCCGCTGCGTGCGCATCCTGCAGCGGCATCCTGCAGCGGCAGCCTGCAGCGGCAGCCTGAAGCATCCTGCAGCCGCATCCTGCAGCCGCATCCTGCAGCGGCAGCCGGCGAAAACCTTTCCTGAATGTTGCGGCTGCAGTCCAGACTAGTAGAAGTGTAATATACACTACATACTATTTTAAGTCTTATTTTAATGCAAATATTTTTTAATTAGCAGGAACGTAGCTCAACATGAGTGAGAGCAGTGCTCTGCTGATTTAAATGTGAAAGTAATAAGTTGTCCCTAAAATCGATGAATAATCGAGATCTCAATATTGATCAGAATAATCGTGATAACTGCAGCGCTACTTCTTCAAGACTTGTTATCAACGTTAAGGTCTAAATTTGGGGCTACAGGATGTATCAGGGTCCCAATAAGTATGGAAGTTAAAATGTGTCTTAATAGGACAATATGTACAAATGACAAAATTCAATATCATAGTAGGTTTTATCCAGGTTCTTAGTTGTGACTGAAGGATTAACAGAATAATCCTTTCTGTTATTTGAATGTTTGTTTTTCTCTCCTTGTCTCCGTTAGCTTATCAAAATATATCTAATATTCATATTTTCATCAAAATAAAAATGATGCACTCAGCCTTTATCCATGTTTCTGGAGTCGTGCACATGAAAGTCGTCTGTGTAATTGCTTGTGCTGTTTTTTTATTTGTAGCTTTCCCCCCCGAGAGATCCTGAAGGCTGTTGTTGCTTTTGGACCTTTCTTTCTTTAGGACTCTGAAGGGTTTGTGAGGGCCCTGGAAGATAATGGTCTAATGTTCCTGAGAGTTCCTGTCGTTGCATTACGGCTCTTCAAGACTATTTCACATCGATTGGAAATGTTTACAAGGTTCCTTAAGGCTCGCAGACGCTTATGAGGGTTTTGAAGTGTTTTTCAAATGTACCTGAATGTACAAAGGGTCTATGACCTCAAGGAAAGAAGTTGTTGTTCAAGTAAAGGAGTAAAAGTATCTTGTGATCTTTCTCAGTAGAGGAGGGATGGAGGCTTAAACGATCGACGGGTTGATCATGGATACTATCTGTGTCCACGTTTTCTGTCGGAGGGTGTCTGTGTTTACCCTAAGATCCTACTTTTGTTTATTTATTAGACTAAAAAAGCTAAAAGAGCGCCGCGTGCACAAATACACAAATACATCAGCAATCTGTGACCGGTTGGAATATTTCAATATATCTCCCAAACCTATTGCAACTGCATCCAGCGGTTCGCTGGAAGACTTCTGTGTTTCTTTTAAGGGTGAGAATAAAATGTACTGTGATTTTTTTATATTTCTTTACCATTTCTAAACAGATGTTTTAATGCCAGAATGCATATATCTGATTCATCTGAGTCGCTGTGGAGGTAGAAGGAAGTTACCGCTTTTATTGTGGTAGTCTGAGAAACGTGAGCTGCATGCTAATTTCTAAAAAAGGCCCAAAAATGTCTGAAATGTCCGAAAAAAGGCAGAAAAAAAGCCAAAGTATGTCTGAAATACGGCCCCAAAATGTCCAAAAAGGCAGAAATATGTCTGATAAAAAGGACGAAAAAAGGCAGAAATATGTTCAAACAGAAGTCCGAAATCTGTCCGAAAAAAGCCGATATATGTTTGAATAAGTCCCAAAAATATCTGAAATATTTCAGAAAAAAGGCTGAAAAATGCCAAAGTATGTTCAAAATGTGGCCCCAAAATAGGCAGAAATATGTCTGAAAAAAAAGTCTGAAATATGTCTGAAACATTTCCAAAAAAAAGGTGGAAGATGTCTGCAAAATATCCGTAAAAAAGTGCAGAAAGACGTAGCCGACGTTACGACTGTAGAGCACCCAGATACTGACATGTCTGTTCTCTGCATTGAAACGGCCCCGATGGAGCTGACCATGGATGGATAAAGAGAACGGAGCTGACGGGAGAGCTAGAGACCACCTTGGAGAAGTTAGAGGAAGTAGACACGTGGGACTACGTCTGCTTTTCAAAATAAGGTGTTAACAAAGGGAACTGTATCTACAAAATACATCTATGGAAATCAGACTGATGGATTATATTCACCAGAAGTATAAAACATCATAAATTAAAAAGAAAATCCCACTAATCTG